>NC_011696.1:300000-387582 GCF_000150955.2 Phaeodactylum tricornutum CCAP 1055/1
GCGACACGTTTTCTTGCGGCGAAACAGATGAGAAAAACGTGGCCTCGGGTTCTACTAATGGTTCGTCGGGCGCTGTGCCTGTTTCGGGGAGATCCTTATCCCCCGTTCGATCAATAACAATGGCAACCTCGTCTTGGGTAGTCGTTGTTGGAAGGGTCTTTTGATCCGGTAGCATTTCTTCAGCATTCTCCGCCGCAATATTTCCTGCCTCCGTTCCGTTAGTAAGTTCGTGTCCTTCGCCTACGTTGTCGTCGGCTTTCTTAGGTTCCGCAAGCGTAGTGTCTTCCGGAGTTTCCACGGCATTCGAATGGTTGTCGTCCGTTTTTGTCGCCTTGGCTGACGGCTCGTCGCTGGCATCTGCTTCGTCTCTTTCTCGTTTCGATCCGCTATTCACTTCTTCTTCCGCCATGGTAAAGAGCCCTTTGACTTTCACCAAAAACCGTACGAGTACTGGATGTTGTTGTGGGAGGATGGTTACCGCGAGGGCTTTTGACTGACAGGGAAACAATCTTTTGCGGCTACGGCTCGGCCATTCACGGTCAACGTGCTAACTGGAAGGTTTTTGTGCGTCCGCTCCGCGACCGTGAGAATCTGGTGTCTGTCCGTACCTCGTCTGTCCGAATTCGGTCCACGAACCGACCAACAGGTGAAAAAGGCCCAGTACCCATTTTTGGATTCCGAGGTCCTACTCTGGATGCCTACGTCTTCCACCGCTAAAGCTATGACGCACAAACGCGTGTAACACCAAGGGCATGGTCCAAAAACAAAATCTGGAATGAAGTTTTCGGCTATTTTACATGCTAGTGTCTACTAGCAAAAGACTCATGGATTCCACCCTTCGGCACAAGACTATCTTCCACGACACAAGACCACTTACTCCTGGCCAGCTTGGTGTGCTTCCAGAACTTGTAGTGCTTCGGAAATCTTGGAGTTCAAAGCGTCCGGACTTTCCAAAAGATGCAACAATTCGGAATTGTCCATCTCTAGCAACATTCCGGTAATCTTGCCCGCAAGTTCAGGCTGCGATTGGTGAATCAGAGGATAAAGACGCTCGCCAATCATGTTCTTTTGGACTTCCGGGGAGGCGGAGGCCAGAGCCGAAGCCGTTAGAGCACCCTCGTGGGGAATAGCTTGAGGAGCACCTTGCTGGTGGGGAGGTTGATTCTGCATAGGAGGCCCAGCGTTACGAACCTGCTGATTGAACTTGATCGGTTGTTGACCAGGTCCGGGCATGGGGCCACGCCCGCGTCCACCACGTCCAGCCATGGGGACACGGCCTCCACGGCCTTGCGGCATGACGCCGTATCCCATCGGGTAACCCCCGCGTCCCTGTTGCCCCATCATGGGGTACGGTCCACGCTGTTGTTGAGGACCACCACGACCTCCAGGGCCCATCATTTGTGGCATCATGGGGTAGGCCGGTTGCATGCCTCCTCCGGGACCAGGACGCTGCATGTACATGGGCATACCAGGGTATCCCATTGGGGCTCCCATCGGAGCACGCATCATGCCTGGTTGCCCAGGGCCACCCGCACGATTGGCATGCTGGGCCTCCAGCTGAGCACGACGAACTTCTCGTCGCTGAGCCAAAGCGACGAAAATAGGCTTGTTCGCAATAAGTTTGCCGTTCATCTCATTGACGGCGCGAGTGGACTCTTCGGGAGTAGAATAGCACACAAAGCCGAAGCCTCGGGAACGTCCGTCTTTCGCGTCCTTCATGACACGAGCCGACGTAATCGTACCCATCACCGCGAATTCATCACGGAGCATGTCGTCCGTAACAGAATCGTCAAGATTCTTAACGTAAAGGTTGACACCCTGAAACTTGGAAATACGATCCATTTTTTCGGCTTCGAATTTGGCACGGAGTTCACGCTCGCGCTCCGACTTTTTCTGGGCACGCCCAACGTAGATCTGTTGGGTAATTTCCTCACCATCTAAAGTGGTGGTGTACTCCTTTCCGTTGAGCGCTTCCACTGCAGCAACGGCAGATTCGTGTTCCGCAAAGTTAATAAAACCAAAACCAAGGGTCTGGTTGGTATCTTCTTCCTTCTTTTCACCTTCCTCTTCTTTGGTTTCAACAAGTTCCTTGGATTCCTTCTCATCTTCATTCTTTTCTTCTTCCGTTTCTTCGCTTTCGGGTTTCTTCTGGACCTTGGGTTTGTGTTTGCGTGTACCGCGAGACACGGTAGCACTCAGAACTTCACCAAACTGGGCAAACTCCTGGTTCAAACGAGCATCATCCCATTCGTAGGGAACATTTTTGATGTAACAGTTCGTCCATGAATCAATATCGGGACGATCGTTACGACGCATAAAGTGACCGACCTGAACTTCTTGGCCGTCAATCAACATGCCGTCGAGTTTTTCAATGGCGGCGTTAGCAGCTTCAGCCGTTTCGTAGTGAACGTAGCCGTAACCCATAGAAACACCACCCTCACGATCTGTGACAACTTTGCAGGATAAGATGTTTCCAAAGAGGGAGAAGGTATCATAGAGCTGCTTGTTATCAATCGCTTCGTTCAGGTTCTTGACAAAAATGTTACCAACTCCCGAACGACGGAGGGAGGGGTCACGCTGACTCCACATAATACGGCACGGCTTGCCCTTGATCATCGAGAAATTCATTGTATCCATCGCGCGCTCAGCATCTGCCATCTGATGAAAGTTAACGTACGAGTAGCCAAGGGAGCGGCGGGTTACGGCGTCGCGGCAGACACGAATGGAAGCGACGGGACCGACCGCGCTGAAAATCTCGAACAAGAGACTCTCGTTGACATCGGGCGCGAGATCACCAACGTAAAGAGAGGGCGTTTGAAAAGGATTGTCGCTAGCAGTAGAGGCGGAGGGGACGGCGACAGGGGCTTCGGTGGTAGGATTTTCGTTGCCAATGTCAGCAGGAACGGGAGTTGAAGTGGTAGCCATGGTTCTTGGTTGTTTCAGACGAGATAACTGGGGAAAGGCGTGGTATGAATCAAACGGAAACGGATTCTGATAAGTAGTATAGAACACGAAGAGGTTCTACAAGATTCTTCTGCAGGTTGCGAAACAAGCAAGTTAAAACTAGTGAGGAACACAGTCAAGTAATGGTGCACTGTACTGGACACATCGTTATCACCACGTAAAAAAGCAACACATCGGCAACTCCCAAGCGCACCACGAAACACCACGACCGTCCAAATTTCTTGGTCCCTCTTCCAATTCAGAACAGACTGCCCAAACAAGGAGTTTTCTGGAAATAATGTAGATTCCGTATTCCTAGACAAACACTGGCTTCCGGTACACGACTCTACACGCCAAACTAGTAATGAGGTACCAAGGTAAAAGAACACCCGGAGATGAATGATGGAAACACGAATTCCCACGTCTGCGGATCGCGATAATCGACGGTTGTCCTTGACCATGACACCGCTCGACGACTCACTTTTTTTAGTTTTTTTGCGGCTGCTACTACGGGAGAGCAACTCTTCTTACGAGTCCTGACACGGGTGTGTTAGGCGCTTTTTTATTCGAGCAACAACGGATACGCGCTGTTGGTTTTTTTTGTGGTCGTCACGGTTGAAATTTCACCAGACGGGAAAGCTGGTGCCCCACTTCTCTTACTAACAGTAACCCAGTTCGGAAAAGGAATGGCTGTGATGAGGGCAAGGGTTTCACTGTGACATTTTCTACACGACCCCTTCGAATCACGAAAGTCTTACCGTTTTCCTCCGTCGTGGCACGGTAGCACACACCCAATTTCTGGTCCCACAGGGGTGATGTGCATATCAACGCCATTTATTGAACACTTTCCCAATGTTCACTTTCAGGACACCAAGTTGTCGTTTACAAAAGCACATGTACACGATGATCTTAGAAACTTAGATTGTCATTACCCGAAAAGTACCGTCCATCTTTGGTTGATGTTCACTTTCCACATTCGCATCTCTTTTTTCGGAGTCCTGCATCCTGTGTAGTCTCTTAACGTGACTTTTGCTTGCGAAGCAGCATTTTTTATAGCGCAGACCGCTGCCACATGGACAGGGTGCGGACTTCTTCGTTGTTTCAATGGACATTCCTGTGTCGGGAAGGGCGTCGAGAGTACTTTCCTCACACGGGCCATCAACCATGGCTTCCTTTCTTTCGGTACAGAATTCGTTGTCGTCAGATTCCGACTTGACAAACGTTTTTAAGGGAACGGAAGGCTTTCCCGATGCATGATTCCGAACACTGTTGTAGTGATCGTTGTCGTGATAGCTTATACACAGGTCAGATCCAGCGGATTGCTTATCACTGCCGTGTTCAATCGTGTAGGCACCCATGGAGGCCGAAAACACAGTAATATTTCGCCTGCATGAAATCAGAAAGGTAAGTTCGGGCATGTTTACAACCAAATCAAAGAACGCCAATAAGGTCCACCTGGCGACAAATCGTACCGATATAGTCGAGCAGCTGCAACAAGTTCTACATTGCCTCCCCAGTCCCCATCTTGTCGCATATTCTTGATGTATGTATTAAAGTCAGCCGCATCTTCATCGTCTTCGTTCTCGTCCAGCACTAAAAAAACGCTAAAATCCTCTTCAAAAGCTTCCAGGTAATCGCAAACGTCCGACCGAATCTCCGCGTGCTTGCTTCCAAAATCGTGGTATAGCTGATCGGACAACGAACGAAACAAGCAGTTTCCATCTGCATCGATGTCAATGATCGTTTTTGATCCATCAGATTCCAAAGAGTCTCTAAGTTTAGAATCTTCCGCAAAATTTCCAGAGGCTTTGTTGTTCTTGCCACGCCGCTTTTTGCGACTGCAGCTCATGGACGGCGATCGAGAAACGTGTTCCCCCCCATCATCTGGCACTCTATTGTAGCCCTTGCTACCCTTCTTTGCTGATTTCTTCTTTCCCATAATTTGTCAACCTTTCTACGAGGCGCGTGTGGATCCTGACAAACACCATGTGAATCGTGTGGCCAATCTTCGTGCATCCATATTCTGAAAGCGGTTGTTTTTGACGGTCTGCTTCAGATGTGTGATCTTCTGAATCCAGAGGCTTCGCCGGTTTCGGCAAACGCTCATAGGTCCAAACACTGCGAGCGCAGATTTGCCAATGCCGATGTCGCACCATTTTACAATTGAAAAACAGACAATTTTTATATTCAAATTTTATTCAAAGGATAGGACAACATACAGACATGTTGGCATCCGGAGCAAATGCATACCGGTAGCTTGTTTCGTGACCAAGAGAAATTTCGACTGTGAAATGTTAGAATTTGACTGGAAACATAATGAGGATGATCACTTTAAAGACCAAGACGCTTGCACAGGTTGATCTGAACGGAATCCTTTCCATATCTATATAGTTTCCCCGCATCAATGGATCGCGCAGACGGGAGATTAGCTAGTACTCTACGGCCACTTTCTTGTGAACTTGGCACCTTACACAATGCCGACGGGTCCGCCTTATGGAAGTCTGGATCGACGCAGGTCCTGGCGGCCGTCCATGGACCTGTGGCTCCACGTCAACCTCAACATGAGACTCAAAAAGCAAAAATTTCAATAATCATAAAGTCAGGGACGACAGTGAATACGCTGGAACGCGAATGGGAAGCCTTCATAACCAAAGCGCTGACGGCATGTCTGGTCACTGAGCAATACCCCCGCAGTGTGATCCAGATTGTTCTGCAGATTCTTTCGGCAGATGGGTCTGTCCTTGGGGCTGCGCTGAATGGGGCGGTAGCTGCCTTGATGGACGCTGGAATAGCAATGAAAGTCTTGCCCGTTGCTGTGACATGCTTAATATCCGAAATTGACAATTCAACAATACAGCTAGACCCGTCGCTTGAAGAAGAACAGGTCGGAGGTGTTGTGGTCCTCGTTTCTGAAAGCGCCACCCCCGGTAAGATTCTTGCCTGCCACACGAGTGGAGTTGCTGCCTCGATGGATGTGATTTTGCGGTGCTGTGCTGTTGCCGAACGAGCCGCACCTGCAATTCCAGCGTTCTGGAGAATCGTCATCGAACAAAAAGCTACGCGCGAAGCTCAAACACTATGGTCTTTATGAAGACGAATAACTTTAAATTATATTACTGTCACCTAGGCGGATGAATACATTCAGTATCTTTTTCTTGGAGTACTTGCGCTATTGGATTCGTTCAATTTTGTAATTTTTGAATCGGCAATAAACCCCCGCTCGTGACCTTTCTAGCAGCAGTCAATTTGAAGAAACTGCGGACAGAAATAATAAGCCAAGGAACGTGAACATGACACCGAGAGTAATTAAAACTGAATTTGTGCCTTCGATTGGCTTCGCTCGATATTCTACCCACTTGTCATGATCGAACTCGACGCGCTGATTGACTCTTGACTGTTCTGCTTTGGAGATCTCGTCCAATGTTCCATCATCACCAGAGCCGTAGGATTGCTGTATAGACAGCAGAATGCGGGGATGAACTAAAACAGATGACTTGGGGGCAAATGTTAGCGAGCCGCGTGCGAAAAAACAAAAGAAACCAATTAGTCGATAAAAACATCTCATTTCTGTATACTGCGGGAGATATGTCTGCCTGCAATGAAGGCAAAGGAAAATCAGATTGTTCGTTGGTTCAACGCGACCACTTCACCCTTGCTTTGTGAACACATCAATTTTCTTTGCTCATTCCCGTCTCCAAGAAAACATCTAAGAATTCGAATACTGGGATGACGTGTCATCGTCACTTGTTTTTTTTACCTTGGACCAGTTTTTACACTCTTATGACTTTATACAAAAACAATTGCGATCAATGCTACGTAATCAAGATGTATAACATTGAAGATATACTATATGCATGCAGAAATTTAGCATAGAAACGCGATTGCATAGGATGAATGCACCAATGTCGGCTTCCCCTTGGAGCAACTTTTTTCCGACGTAGTCGACCCAGTGCAGGAATAATAGTAAATACGACGCGCATGTAGCGCTTGCTCCTTTTAAACTTGAGCGGCATTTGTTGTTGCATTTTCTTGACACCGCCTGGCGATTTATTGTATACCCACCATCAGCACCTGGCATTTAGCCATTCGATAATATCCTGTTCAACCATTTCTCGCAAAGGGGACGGCTCACAAAGTAGTCCATGCAAAGCAGCATATTTTTTCATGGTCTTGTCAATAGATGGAGATTTCTCGTATAGATCGTAGGAGCCTTGGTTTTTAACCACTACGTCTTCTTCCGCCACAGCTAGTAGGAAGGGGGTAGTTACGTTCGGCAATTCTTGTTGGATGTCGTGGGCCAGTTGAACACAGGTCGATGCTGATGCGATCGCGATGAAGGAACTACGTGCTTCAGCGGGTTTGTCTTCCTCGCATTCTTTGCGACGGATTGGGTCTCGATATTGCTTGTCAGAGGAGGCCGCCGAGCTTGGGATTACTTGCCAATTATTCACCCACGGTAAGGACGCCAAGCCCGACAACAATATTCTTTCAGGAGTACTTACCGCAAGTTGAAGCATGGGTGCGAGGAGAACAACCCCAGAAACGTCTGACATGTGGTTGGCGACCGAAAGTGCTATAGTTCCTCCCATACTGGATCCCAAAAGGAAAATCTTGGATGTCGGATCCAAAGCTCTTGCGTACGTCACAACCTTGCGGCCCCCTTCGAGCACCTTTTCTGCCGACGGCAAGAGACCGGGGCTACCCGGGGACTTCCCGTGGCCGTGCATGTCAGCTGCAACAACAAGATAGTTTGCCTCAGCGAGCAACTGAGCAGCGTATCGCACAGTCGGGTATACGCCATGTGCAAGAAAACCGTGAAAGACGACGCAAATCGCACGTGGCTTAAGGTCGGGAGTCCAAGTATGAAGAAAGAATTGATCTCCTTCGATAGATACTGTTTCCGAGGAAGCGGGTGGCATCTAAGTAAAATAGGGAGCAAGAAATGGGAGTGCTCGGACACAAGGATAGTTGCGAAGACGGCCCGGGATGAAGGCAACGGGCAAACTTATTGGAAAGAGATACTGTATTCGTAAACCTCATTTTGTCCAAATCGGCGACGGGGAACGGTTTTCAGATTTCATTTTAAAATCCAATTCTGGTAGGCGTTCACAGTAAAAATTGACTCTAACGACGTCGTGTCGCCGACCACGCAAGACGGCAGCCATCGATTTGACTGTGAGCTGAGGACTTTTCGACTATCAGGAGAGTACTTACAGTTACACCTATCTGTTGTGTCGACCTACCTAATTGGACGGGAACAGATTGATGTGCATAAAGATGAGCCATGCTGGCAGAAAACGAAGGCAGTCTTCTGATGATGGCATGGCTAGAGATCAAAAAGAAATTCCATCGGTCATAACGGACCTACCTTCTCCGAAAGTATCAAAGAAGCGGAGGCGATCGCCTCTCGCAGGTAAATCTCTAGCGGTTAGTACGCTTTCAGAGGTTTCCGACGAAGTTACCCCAGAAAGCTACAAGAAAGTGATAGCTTTGTGTCATAAATCTGGCGCTAAAACGACCAATCAAGTGCACAAGCGGCTTTTTTGCGTTGTTGCTACCCAAGCAGCCGTCGAGGGCAATACGCAGCGCGTACGAAAAGCTTGGAAACTAGGCATCCCAGTGGTTCTCTTGCCCTGGATTATTGCATGTGAAAGAGCCGGAAAGTTCATTTCGATTGATGGCTTCGTTGCTCCGAGGAAAGAGGTGACGAAGTCAGAACGATTACAAGCTCGAGCCGAAAGAGAATCTCAGAATGAGGTAGCACGATCGGCAGAGGCTGGTGAAGGCGACTGGTCGACAACGGTTGACCTTGGCTGCTGCTGTTTGTGTCATGAAAGCAACGCCGGAGTAACTGAATGCGTGTGGTGTGTCGAATGCAGTGTCAACAAGCAACTTCGGTTGTAGCTCTCCGGGAATTCTTAGACAAACAATCTCCCTCTAGCATGTCCATCGATTCATCAAAGTAATTGACAAGGGACGAGGCATCCAACAAAATGTAATCATTGTCCGACGCGCTAGGCAAGGAACAACATTTGCGAATTAGTTTTCATAGTCAAGTTGTCGGGCGCTTCCTAAAATGCTGTCTGTAACGTTCGAGAATTCCCTTAAAAACGAGTTGATCGTCTTTCATGGAATCTGTATGGTAGACCAAGTCTTTAATCCAAAGACTGGCACGCTTTGAGATTTGCTGCGCCTCAGCGTCGTTCTCTACGATCCATTGCATCTTGTCCTCAACATCCGTCAACCCTTCATCCAAGGGAACGTAGTGAACCCAAGGCTCCAGCAGCTCTTCCATAGCCCAGGAAGTGAAGGTTGGACGTGGCATCAGTACGACCGAGTTCGATAACAGGGCCCATTTCAGTCCCGATGAAACATCGTTTCCTTCCAGCATTACTAGTCCCTTGTATCTCAGCAAATCATGGATTGAGAAGATAGACGTCGTCAGCTGGACGTCCGCTATCTTGCTGGGTAACTTATGCATCATATCTGTGAGAAAGGCGTCGACCAAAGTCGAGTTTACGTGGGTATAAACTAAGCGGCAACGCGGCATCTGAAGGCATTTTTCCTCATTGGAAATAGGATCGAAGATAGCGGCTCCGTTAAGTTTTCCACGAAATACGGAGGAGTTTTGTTTGGAGGACCAGGGAATGTCCAAACAAGCCGTCTTGGAAAGATCTCCGTAGTGCCGCTTAGTATTCAGTTTCCAAACGATTGGTAGTAGACTGTATGGATCGTGATCTTGAAAACCGGGCCTGAGCGTTCGAATACACTCCTCTGCATTGAAACTTTTTAATTCCTTTTCGCCAATTGCGCGCCGAAACTTTTTGATGTGAGGTACTCTAGGGTAGGAAGAAACGGGTAATTCGCTGATTGATTCGACAGCATGAGTCTCTTTGGCGTCACCGAATTGAAGCAGTAATGGCGGCGTCCCAACCCTTACTTCAAATTGCTCGCTCCAACCGAGCTGTTGCATAGTGTGTAAAATTGTTTCGTTCCCGTCTGTACAGTAGAACCGTAATGGCGTCAGCGTCTTTGCACAAATATCCAGGAAGTATCTCGTTGCGTAAAACATCAAGGCGGGCTTAATGGAGGAGTCGATGTGGAAAGATCGTTGTTTTGGGGACGTGTTGAAAGAGGCTACCTCGTCGATCGTGTAAAAAGACGAAAGGGGATCTGTATTATTTTTGTAGTATTCATAATGCACGAAACCATCATGAAAGTCGTCACACGGTGGTGTGTACCAATTTGACATGTATACCCGAATCCGCTCTTCCACATTTGGAAATCGGCTTTTTCGTCCGGCTGCTTGTGCTTTCGAATCGTAAACGACTGGTCTCTTTTGTTCTCGGCATTGTTTCCCAGTCGTTTTTGTCGGTGACTGCCGTAATTGTGTGTGGGTCCAGGTTTGGGAGAAAAATTGATGATTTGCCATGAAGAGTAAGATTCCCGCAATCACAATGATTGCGACTGTTCGTGCGAGCAAATGGATAGGGTATACATTTCCACGATCCTTCGTTTCAGGGCTTTCGGATTCCACTTGACCTTCTACATCTAAGAGCTTTCGTTTCGTTGGACGGCGCATTGATGCGAAGAATGATAGCGGAAGGGAAGAGAGGACTACTGGAAACTGCCATCATTGCAGTATCCGAGACTATGCTGTGTCTTTCACGATGTCGCGAAGAGGATGGAATCCTGAAAGAAATTTACTGTTAACAGAAAAACATTTTTTCACAGGAAATTCTCGTCGGGCCTCGTGAAGGCCACAATTCCCTTACTCCGGCAGAAATCCGAGGTTTTCTAAAAGTTACTTACTATTTTTCGAGCGCGAAATATCTTTTAATGTAAGTAACACAACCAATTACGATACTTGTCAATGATCAAGTTGAGTGTATTTCTCATATATAAACATTGGAGTTGGCGGTAAAAAGCTGTACGCATTCGTCCCGTAGTGATGCAGTTTTTGCCACAAGTGGATCACGACCGGGGCAGCTTTTCAACGCGCGTCTGTTGTACCATGTCGTTTTGGCTCATACGTATCAAGCCAGTCGGCAAATAGGGGAACTGCGGTCACAAGGCCAAATAGGAATATCCTGTAAAAGGTGTTTTACTGTTACTGTAAGTTTACTACATGTACGCCGTTCTTCGTCTTGAAAATTGCTCTGAAGTATGTTTTCAGTTGGCGAGAGCTATAGGTATCAAACACAGTGACTGTGAAATGATCGTTTACATAAATGTAGAGGATTGCATTAGTTTCATGATGCTGTCATATTGACGTTCGCTGTAGCTGTTGGTCGTGAACATGGCCTGCTCACGGTATTATTCTAGAATGTTACAAATAAAGAGAGCTGCAAAAGACAATATCTCGTTTGATCAGTTCACTTCCTTTTTCAAACTTTGCCTCCAGTTCGTGGTTTCCAATGGCTTTCGCCGCAGCAGTAATCTGCCGAACGAGTTCTTCGAGCCGACGCAAAGTTCGAATTGTAGTGCCTTCAAACGACCCAGTAAGCTTTTGGACTTCGATAAACTTTGCTCCTTTACACCAAGCAAAGACAGCCTCCATCCTACATGTTAAATCGGGATCAAAGGGTGTAAGTGAAATGCCAAAGATTGCGAACAATAAGGTCAGTGGTAAAGCTGCTCAGAGAGTATGGTCGCTTTGATGATCCTCAGCGTTGGTAGGGTCATCCGCTTTGTTCCTCTCTGCGAGCTCCAAAGCCAAAGCTTTGCGGCTCCAACAGATTGGATGTGGATGACTTGAAAAGAATAATCATTGCAGCAGGACGTGCTCGAACATAGCACTGTGTAAGCACTTACATCCCCGGGTTGAATTTGTCCACAAACTCGTCCTCGTTCAGGTCGATTCCGCAGGAAATTACAACGCGTGCAACAGTCCGTGCTACCTCTTGAAGTTTGTAAAAAGGGTTGGACAGAAAGCTCTTCAAGCCACTTGCGGGATCATCTTCATTTTTATTGCGTTCGTCAAAAGTCATACAAGATAGAAGCGCGACACTTTGCTCGACAGAAAGATCATTAAAAATGCCGCCAAAAATGAGCTCAACAACAACAAGCTCATCCGAGGTGTTAATTTCACATGCAGTCCGACCTTTCGTCTGAATTACTCCGCCTGCATCGACATGGCCGAGCTTCTTGAGAACTCTTTTCATCTTCTTGAGATCATCTTTCATTGCCATCGTTTGACAGTTGCGCGCCTCTTCGCGTAATGTCTTTGCCCGTTCCAACATATCAGCTTTCTTCTCATACCGTTGAACTAGTTCAAGGCGACTTGAATCCACAAAATCGTTCGCCAGCTTATGTTCCGCCAGGAGATTTGTCAGTGTTTCAGCCCGCTTCAGTAGTGTCATAAAAGCATCATCGTTGATGCCAAGGTCGGCCACAGGGTCGAGCAAGGGGATACCATCTGGAAAGCGCTTCGAAACCTCCTTGACAGACGTGGAGACTTTGCGACGGGCTTCGGGGGTTGTGATGTCTTGCGGAATGAAGATTCGAACCGCAGAAAGGCGTTCGATACTGTCGAGCCCAACTGTGAAGACCCTCATCGAAATTAACTTGCTTATATCTCCACTGCGAACAGGGCGGCACGATCGGCCCGTCCCTCGCCACAGAAGGTTTACGTTCTCTGCATCTTCATCCTTTCCTTTCCTGTTTTTGTCGAAATGCCGATCGACACAATTCAAAAGAACATCCAGAATGTATTCAGGCTGATTGGTCAATGATGCAATGCGACCAGCTTCTCCTCCCGATCCGATTCCTTGGCGCTTCTTGCAGGAGACTAAAACACCCCACCCGAACTCTTCCCCGTCAAGAATGACATCCAGAAAGCGCCCGGGAGCTTGCAGAAACTTAAGAACATAACCCGGCTTTCTCACAATCGTGCCGATTTTGCGTCGAGTCAATAGAAGCTGCTGGTCCATTTGGTAGTATTCCGCAACCAACGTCACTTCTTCTTCGGATTGAAAGTCTACTGTCTCTGCTTGGGATTCTAGGATTTCAGCGTCAGCAATCAATCCTGGAGCATCCTTTTCTCGTTGAAACTGGTGAAATGAGGCACGAATAAGGTACTCAGGGTCAACATCTTCCACGCGCATAAGGTTCAAAAGCATATTGTAAGAAATTCGATAGCTCGAGTTTAAAGGATTTGGAGCACCGTACAGCATATCTTTACAAACCGCAGGTTCCATCTTTTCATCGACCATTTGAATAACGATACCGCGATCGTCTTTTCCGCGACGACCAGCACGACCACTCATTTGAATATATTCCCCACTAGATACCCATCGGAAATCTTTCCCGTCCCATTTTCGAGTATTGGTGAAAACAACCGTTTTAGCAGGAGCGTTGATACCTGTAGACAAGAAAAGAGTGTCAGGCAAAATGACACAATATAAGGGGTAGCCTGATTTCAATATCGTGGACACACCGATAGAAAATGTTTCGGTCGCAAATAATGCCTTGATCAACCCCTCCGTAAACAAAATTTCAACAATTTCTTTTAGAATGGGAAGTAATCCGCCGTGATGGATTCCTATTCCGCGTTTCAACAAAGGCAATAGTGCCTCTACTTGCGGCAATTTACGATCGTCATCACTCAACGAATCGATTGCGTTATGGTACACTTGCGCCACCAAATCCTTCTCTACGTCGTCCGTGTAGTCTTCTTGATTCAAAGCTAGCGCGTACTTTTCACAGTCTTTTTTCGAAAACGAGAAGATGATGCATGGGTTCAAATTCCTCTCCATGATGAGTTTTACAATTCGGTGTAAATCCGCAAATTGGCCGGCACCTCCACCTTGTTTACCCCGACCGCGTTTTTTGGCGTTTCCCTTGCCGTTCCCCGAATCCAACATTGCATTCGCGGCCGCTACATCAACGTTACCCGACTGTAAGCTGGCCATGGCCTTTTGAAAGTTGGCTTCACGGAATTTGCCACGCTCGTCCACGACCAGGTGCAGGCCTTCCCCGCCTTGGGGGAAAATGTAGTGTTGGAGCGGTGTTGGCCGGTAATTTGTGTAGACGACGTGGCAGGGTTGGTGGTGAATTTCGGCAATCCAATCAGCGAATTGGGTGGCGTTGGGAATGGTGGCGGACAAAAAGACGAATCGGACCCGATGGGGCAGTAAGATGATGGACTCCTCCCAAACGACGCCGCGTTCGGCATCACGCATGTAATGTACCTCGTCATAAATGACCCACGATATTTCTCGCATGAGCTCACTGCCACGGTACAACATGCTGCGCAGAATTTCCGTCGTCATGACGAGACAAGTAGCGTCGGGATTGATTGTGACTGCAAATTGACGGAGCATACGAGTGGTTAACACAACGAGTTTGCATGAGTCGATAACACCAACAACAACGACGACGACATTGTGGTAAAAACGTACTATCACCGGTCATGAGTCCGACATCATCAAATTCTTCCTGTAGATCCCGGAATTTCTGATTCGACAAAGCCTTGATCGGGGACGTGTAGATGACGCGCTGTCCCGCTTTGAGTGACTTCGCGACGGCGTATTCCGCCACGGCAGTTTTTCCCGCTGATGTATGGGCCGCAACCAGTACCGATTCTTCCTTGTCAATGTAGGCCACGGCCTGCGCCTGAAAGGGATCCAGCTTAAAGGCGTACGTCTTGGCGGGTTCTTGTGGGGGTTCGACTCGGGGTGGGGCAAAACCCGCGGGTAAGTTTTTGGGAAAGGCCGAATAGGAGCGGACTGTCTTGTCGTGGGATGTACCCGTCGCAATTTCCCGGTTGACGTCCGCCTCAGTCTCCGCCACCACTCCGTCCGGGTCTCTGCCGTGGGAAGTATCGGTAGTTATATCGGGTCGCAAATGGGAAGCCGTGGGCTTGGACATGACGGCGGAATAGGCCGACTTGCTACTCTGGATGGATTCGTTAGTCGCAGTAGCGGTTCCGGGAGCAGGTGTAGTAGACACACTGTTGGATAGTTCATCTTCTGGTGGACTACTGCTCCGCTGGCTATTTCTTTCTTCCAGTCGCGGCTTCTTCGGTAGTACTGCTGGCTCATCCTGCAACGAGCTGCTGCCATGGTCGCTGTCATTTCCGTCAAAGGCTCCAAAGAGATCGTTCAGGTCCGCCATGGTCCCCCCACACCCTATTTTTTGGGGGCAGTCAGTCTTTCAAAGTGATTTACACCACAACAATTCACTGTCAATACGGTACCGACCGACACCCAAACCGCGTCACTGATGGACTATTAGTAGAAAACGGGGATGTGGCTAGAGGACTGTGAACTGTGAAATGGGTGGGATATGATTTTTTTTGTTTGGTCGACAGAAAACGAAAACATGTCCAATCCCTGTCGCGCAGGTTGATCCTGTTCGGGCGGCAAGCAGACGCAACATGGACAGCGAACGCGACTTGTTCAATCGTGAAAACAACCGCCCCAGACCGCATTTCCCACACCCTGACAGTGACTCTGGTTCGGACTTCTTGACAGTAACTGTAAACTTGCTGACTGACTGTGAAGTCGCTTCTGCGATATTTCGGTTTGTCAGACATGTCCTAGAGAGAAGTAATTTCTATTCTTCAGCGCTAGCCGTAAAACCATTTTCTATGCAATTACTGAAAGAATCGAACACAAAATTATTCTGCGTATCTGAAGAGTGCGATAGTTGGATTACGCACGTCCGAAGTATTCACCACGTTGACAGCTATCTATTGTAATTAGGCAAGGTACCTCTGTTTCTGCTTCCCATTTGGTCGACTCTGTCGATTCCGTTATGGTCACGATCGCAAAACTCCCCGCCCGTTCTGCGCCAACAACAACACGTCTACTCTAGGGACATGCGTTTCTTCTCCAAACTTCGATCGCCACCCCATCCTTCTCACAACAACAGCAGCGGTAGTAGGGACGACACCACTCCCACCTCTGCTAGATTGTCTAGTCCATCCTTCGACCCGTCCATGGGCAATACGGATTCGTGCGTGCTGGCCGGATCCGAAGCCCGCAAAATCGGAGTCCTCCTAACGTTGGCTTCATCCGACACGGAGGATGCCAAGGAACGTTCCCGGCAACAACAACAAGCTATACCGCCAACAAGCTCGGTAGCAATGTCGTCATCGTCTGTCGAGGATCACGTACATTGCACTGGACATTCAATACGAAGGAATGCTCCGAATGGTTCGTCACCGCCGGCGTTGCGAAATTCGTGGACGAGCAACAACGCAGGCAGTCGCAGTCCCCGCCGCAGGCCGCGCTCCGACAGTACCGGCGTGGCGTCGTATCCCGGTACCCATGCGCGCATGACCAGCAATACCTCGGAACAATCGGGGCGTCCCGACCATTCGCCTTTGTTGCGACAGGAGTCGGCATCCATCGTCCGGCGAAACAATTCAATCCTACGCTCCTTTCGACGCAAGAGCGGTAAAGCCGTTCACAAAACATCTCACGCCGTGCTAGGCTTTTGGAAAGCTTTTGAATCCTTCCTCTTTCCGCATAACGCCTTGCACGATTTGGAGCGTTCCGCTGCCGTTCCTCAGCGAGTGCGCGGTGGTGTCATGTTGGCAGACTGTACCACACCACAGGAACACTATGCTCGATTGCGGAAGATGATGGAGGCCATTCAACCGCTGCATGGTGCGGAAGGCTTGGCCGTTGTTGGATTGGAATACCGTGTGGTGTATTGTGCGGAGCATAAACCACCGCCTTTGTTCCCTGCTGGTGTCACCGAAAGTCCCGGGAGAATTGAGGAACACGGAGATTACAGGGATGACGACAATGACGATCACGATGAGCCAATCCTGGAAAACGGGGTCGAGTTACCGGCCTTTCGTGGCCATTTGCCGCCTGTGACGTCGACTCCTGATTTGTTGGCGTCCGAACTTACCAGTTCCGTCCGGAGCAACGCTTCCGTCGGGTCCCTTTCCGATTCGGTACTGGACAATTTTCCGTTAGATGTGCCCGTGCCGGTGGCCGACTCCAAACATTGCCATTTATGTATGCGTCGACTCTACCATGTAGCCACCAATACGGTCATTGACGAAAGTAATCGGCAAAAGTACATTCCGGACGGCGACTTTTACGATCGGGTGGCCCTTTGTTGCCAAGAATACGCCCACGATGTCATGTGCGCGGAAGCTGGTCTCGAGTGGGTCACAATTGAGGACGGCAGTGAACAGCGCGAATCGATCCGCGCCCTCGTCAATACGACACATCCCTTGATACATACCTCGGAAAATGCGCACACGTGGTCGGGTCGACCAACTATGTTGATCGCCACGGGCCGTGGCAAAGTCCGTGCCGGAATTTTTTCTCGACAGCATCTCATGTGTACGAGTCTGGAATCGTCCACGGCATTGCCAATTGTGCGAGAAGCCGTGACGCGCCGTATGAACGTGGTGATGATTGACCCCAATGCGCACGGGGATCGATTCGGTTACGACGTTTTTCGCAAGTCGATGAGTCGCCTTTTTGCGTACTGGGAAGGGACGGAGTCACCGTTAACAACGGCAACGGGTCCAAGTACCAGTCTGGATGCCGCATACCACTGCAACGAGTGCACGGGGGACGTCCCGTTAGATAATCAAGATTTGTACATTCTGTCCCATTCCGCATCCGGCGGACAACTCGCTCGCTTTTTGCTGGACAAGTCGGAAGCTTACCTACCGCACATTCGTGCCATTGCCTTTACCGATTCGACACACAACATCCAATGGGCCAGAAAGGCTGCTCAAGACAATGTGGTCGACTTACTGCAGGGTCCGGAGTGCGTTTATTTCAAATGTGCCAACGAGAATCGGGACGGTAACAACTGGTACCTACACGCTACGGGAGAAGAGATCCCGACCGACAGTTTTTGGAAACACCGTTTTGGAGACATCAAAACGTACTGGGCCGGTACAAACGAGCATTCGCTGACGAACTGGTACGCACACAAGAAAATTTGGGAACACTTCGATCGGTTCTTGCGCGACAAGTTGATCTCAGGCGTTTTTCTGGGCGTACCAGCAATTATAGAAGAAGCAACGCCCTCACTATCAGCTCTCGCAGAAAGTCACACCCATGGAGAAGCTACGGAAGAGTCCTAACACGCGACAATTTTGAAATCAAATTTGGTAGAATAGTTACGACTACTCCATCTATTTCGGCGAATGGAACGACTCGCTCCGTCGTCGTCGTCCGTGGCGTCCCGCAGCCCAATTTTTCCGTACTCCAAACGTAATTATAGTTTTTGCATCATTTTGTTCAGCTGACTTGGAAAGGAAGGTGATGGACTGCATCCAGCTGAGAGCCTTGTCTGCCGGACCAGAGGAATTTTTGTTAAAAATGGCGACTTGGGCGTGCTTTGCGAGAAAATCTATAGGAACGGTATAGGTTGAGTATGACTCTAGCCAGCAACGACCACCGTCGAACACTTTGGTTGTGAGCGACACATGAGATACTACCATACTCTCGAGGGAGGATTTCATTGTCCCTGTCAGGATGCCGCAGGCGTATGATTTTGTCGTATCGCGATCCAATTCTTCGTCACTTAAAGAATAAGTGACCTTGAACGACACAAACCACGTAAAGCTGTAGTTTCGGCTGAAACGTGAAAAGTAGGGGTACCATCTTCGTACCACCGATTGCACTTCGTAAGCACCTGGTGCGGCGTCTGCGGACAAAAGCAATTCCCGAACAAATTGAAGATTCATTCGCAGATTCAGAAAAGCTCTGGGCACCGGCGTTTCCGCACCGAAGGATTCATAGGGGTTACAAGACGCCATCTCGAATTACAGAGCCGTTGTCAGCCACGACGCCTTTTCTTATCAACATTTGGCAATTAACTGTAAGTTTGGCGACGACACCGCTGACTCGTCGTAAACCCTTACGATCATGAGCAGTAGCACTCCGGACAGTAGGCAAAGCAGTCGGAAGAAGAGCAGCAAAAATAACACTACCGATCCTTCTCCAAAAGAAAGCAATATGCGTAACTTTGTTGGCGAGTCATACTCGCGCATCGGTGGGGGGGTTTATGGGGGAGATGCCGCAGGCGAACCCCCGTCCCCTTATCGGCATCGGAATGTTGCCTTCGACGAAGAAATTGAAGAGGAATTGATGAGAAGTCCAGTTGCGCCATTAAACGGTGACGAGCCTCGGCAGGACAAAGGATCGTCCGGTTTAAAAAGATCTTTCGCCGAGATGGAAGATGATTACCTACCAATCCGCGAACGTAGACACTTCAAGGTGCAAGAAAGCAAATGCAGCAGCATCACAACGTCACAAGTAGCTTGGTCGGAAGAAACACACCGTGCTTTTGTGGAAGCCATTTACGGTGTTGGAGTTAAGCAGGCTTCACCAGCAGTAATTTTGGAGCACATGACGGAAATTGATCCGGCTGTAACGAGCGAACGGGTCAAGAGTAGGCTACAGAAATATCGCAACAACAAGGCCAAGTCCAAGGCCGAATTCATGGCAGAATACGATTCTTGGATGCAAAAGGCCTTGACGGTCGGGGCCGTAGGCGGTGGAGGTAGCAATCGCGCGATGAGTCGGCTGGCATCGCCATCGGCAATTGCCGAAATGATGGGATTGCAATCGTTGCTGGGTGGGGATGTGGCGGCTTTTTTGTCTTACTCGGTCTTGGCAGACGAAAGTGACGCGTCGTTGGCAGCATCAGGGGGCGACTCGCCAACAGACGTTATTCGCAGTGGATCGGAAGAGTACGCAAAGTATTTTACCGGTGCAAGGATTCCTTTCCCCGTTCTTACCGAAGACGAGCGGAAATCTCCACTTGGTGTGTCGATAAGTCACGTCATCTCTCTATTTTATTCAATGACGCAATGCGTGATGAAAGAGCGGCAAACACGAGTAGAAAACGCTAGCAGTCGAATGGGGCCGAAAGAAGAAATGGACGGTTGTGGTACTTCACCCTTCGTACCTTCGAGATCCTCTAATGTACAAGATAATGACACATCGCACCCGAACCCGAATCTACGAACATCACCAGCGCTCCTCGGGATTGAAAAGGCTTCTGCTTATCCCAGGTATTTGCCCAACACGGTCACGCTTGATCGTCCCATGAAACAAAGGTCGCGCAACGACAATCTGATGCAAGCAGTCAACTACAATCAATATACCCGTACCGGCGATGCCTCCACGGAAGGAAAGCACCGCAAGGGTGTTTAGCCCAAACGAGAGTAGCAGTACGCTTTTAAGTATGTACATACAGGCTAAGCTCTACAAAAGAGAGTACATAGTGCACCGATCCTTACCGTCGCGAACGTATTATTTCCGCAAGCGCAGATTGACACACGTTGCTACCCAGAGCAAATGCCAATTTTAAGTCACTGCAAACGGCAGCGACGCTCGCCCCACTCATCCCATGCGTTTTTGCAGCAATTACATTCAGGAGGTTAAGATTAGCAGGAACCGCTATCCCGCTTTTCAGGTCCCTAGCTGCAATGCCATATCGAATTTGATAGTCGGGTAAATCCAGAGTAGCAATCTTGTCTAGACGCCCAGGCCGCAGCAATGCAGGGTCAATCCAATCCGAATTGTGCGTTATGCCAATGACAGCAATACCTGCAGGTGAGGAAACAGATGATTGCCCATGTTCCTGCACGCCGTCTAGCTCGACTAGAAGTGTTGAAAGCAAGCGATCCATCGTGCCTTCCGTCGTTGCATCATTTCCACGAACAGCCGCAATTGTTTCGATACTGTCCATCAGTAGAATGCAGGGCGCAGCCTTGCGAGCGCATACCAACAAGTGGTGAAGGGCACGCTCCGATCCACCGACTTCTTTATGAATAAGAGACGTGCAGCTCACTTCCAAAAATTTGACAGTCGGGAGCAGTCGGGCGGCGATCTTTGCGGTGTGAAAAGCTAACGAACTCTTGCCTGTTCCTGGAAGACCTGCCAACAGCATGCCGCCAACAAATATTCGCGGAGAAAAAAACCCGCAAGGATTCCTCAAGTCTTCCAGCTCTCTTGCTCGGCATAAAGGAATGATTACAGTTGATTGAAGATCCTTCCATGCCTGCTCCGCACTTGAACCGAACAAAGGGAGATGGTAGGAGGACTCAGAATCGTCCAGTGTCTCCATACTACCCAAATCACGGGCTGTCCAAACTCGCATATCCACAAATTCATCCAGCACGCCACTACGCAAGGACTCAGGAGTGATTGACTGGAGACGACGTTTCAAGAAATGCAGAAGGGTCTCCGCTTCGGCGACCGTTTCAGATGAAGCATGATCAATCGCAGCTTGCCTGCAGTAGAGTGCAATTTCCGAGTATGTTCGTCCTACTGTCCCTTCTACCATATCCTCCAAAAGTATCGTTAAGCTACATTTCACTGGTGTATGAAGACCAAGATTTGAGCAGATAAAGAGTCTCCTTTCGTGTTCATTTGGTGGCAAGATGTGGTATTTGCGGTCAAATCGGCCCGCGGTCCAATCCTGATCCATTTTGGACGTGCAGATCAGGATTAGTCGGCTACAAGATATTGCATCACTGCGAAAACTATCTAACAGAGCGAAAAATGTAGATTGGGATCTCGACTGTATATGATGACGCCCTGAGAATCGCTCTCCGCCCTCGCCAATCCCACTTTCGCCAGTGGCAATGAGAAAATCAGCGTCATCCAGAATGAGCGCAAAACATGATTGTCTCCCGCTTTTTGCTGAATCAACGAGAGCGACGAGGACATCTTCCATCTCGCCAACTGATTGACCTAATATGTCCAGAGGAAGCCGAGGACGGAGGACTACGGATCGTTGACCGAAATGTTAGCGCAGAAATAGATTGGTATTCGTTCCATTTTAACCATCCTTACTTACCTGCTATTGACGAGCGTACGCAGCTCTTTTCTAACACATCGCAGATATGGGTTTTTCCGCTCCCTTCCGGACCCACCAGTAGAAAGCTTGTCAAAGGAGGGAAATTTCCAGCGTCCCTTTCTATAAAATTTTCGATCCCCTGCCATGTTATGGGTACGTCGACGGTGCAATGCGCCGGCACCTTGTTATACTCTGTCGACCGGGACATGTCGTAGTCCACAGCAAGCAGCGATAAATCTGACGAGTGAACTCTTTGTATGTTATTGGGAGAACCCAGCAACTGAAGCCCAATCCTAGCGTGTGGAAGCGCGATGAAGTCCATGCGTGTCAAAATGTTAACTAAATTTTGTAAGGACGCTAGCAAGTCGTTTGTAGGATGCTTCAGTCTGGAAGACGAATACAATTGATCAAGTAATGAGACCGCTTTCAATGCCACAGTCTTTTCCTGTTGCACTTGATGGTTGAGACACGTTCTCCAGGACCTTGACAGGATAAGCAAAGTAGTAAAAGCCGGCTTGTCACGAAGCGATGACAGGATTTTTTTCATTGGAAAATCCAACTCGCAAACTCTTCGTGTCAAGTAAGCCATGAAATCGTGGGCGACAAGCCGTACTCGAGACGCGGCTTGCTCGAGAGCGGGCAAGATGCTCTGTATTCCGAGTTCACCCGATTTTCGCTCGTCATGGAGTTGTCCAAGCGCCGAACACAAGACCTGCATAGACTCGACGAATTGCTTTCGTGAGCTTTCACGAGATTCCAGAGATTCACCATTGGAAAAGCCGCAAACACGGTACAGTCCAACGAAAAGCTGATTTATTTCTTCCGTATTGGCCTCGCAGTCACCCAAGATTGCCTTATCATTGGTTTTCTTCTTCCTCATCACAACTGTCGACAACACTCTATCGCAAATTCAGATCGTTCCGTAAAACAACACTCTATCGCAAATTCAGATCGTTCCGTAAAGAAGAGAACAACGATAACGTCACTGGTATTACAGAACGAATTTGCAAAATAGACATGGAAAGGATATAATGGCTGCACAGCAGTTTCGTATGCTGAGAATCAGATTCACTGTCAACTTTTTGACTGTGAATGATAATGATACAGACAGACAGAGAGGAAGTACCAGTAAAGCTTGCCGATCATGGTTATTCGTGACGTTGTTTGGTAGTTAACGAAACTAACGATACTTTGTGGTTCGTACCGGTTTTTGACGTATCGAGCGTGGAGCTTCGGTCGAGATCAGACGGGGAACGGTAACCAGCCGACTGACGCGAAAAATCAACAGATTTTGATTTTGCCCAAGAGTTCCTCTCGGCAACTATCGCTATTACATTCGAGAGGACCGTCAAGTTTCGACTAGATTGACGGTATAGGCAGAGAGTGCCAAAAGTAAGGTCAAACCTGTCAGGGAATCCTCGCAGGGTCGATGGCTTGTTACTCTGGAGCCGTCCGTTTCGCTTGGCCTGCGATGAATTGGTAAGTTGGTCGAAGCTAAAATTGCCAGTACGCCGAGAAAATAAGTAAAAAGTTGCTTTGCTTTGAAGTGCTGGTGGTCGGTCCAATTTCAGTGCAGGCTTCCCAGAGCTCATTGCGTTTTACTCTAAGTTGCAAATTGTAACTTATCTGTGATTAAGACGCCCAGACACTCTGGAAAATAGACGCCGAACGGATGCGACTTTGTGCCGGCGTTTTGCTGGTCCTCGCTACTGTTCATTCTCGCTGTCCTTAAGGCTGATTTTTAAGACCTCATGGTCGGAACGCACCCGTTGCTTCTTCTGTTAGAAATTGATCGAGTCATAACAGCGATACATTTTCACATAAAATCTCATACTTGTGTCCGTTCTATACTCCAGTATGTCTTTGGACAAGGTACTGCAATCGGCTACATCATGATGAATGCCATTGGTCGGTTCTGACCTTTTTGAGAAATTACATCTAGTGAAAAATAATGTTCACGGCACAAATTGGCCACGATATATTTGCATGTTGTCTCTGGCGATTGCAACGTCAAAAGAGCAAATTGCCTTTTTCGTATCAGAAAGAATTTGCATTACAGATTTCATTCTGTGTTTGAATTTTCTGCATCAACCTGGAAGCATTCAAGCCTTTCAACAGTAGCTTTCCTTTGATTTGGGTTGCAATGTAATGCAGCCATGTAACGTATATGTTTGTAGCCACACAATTGTTGAGCCAAGGTTGTTGATCCGCTTTAGCTGCACGCAAAAAATTATGCTGAAACCTTTTTTATGAACTATTAGCATAGCTTTAGATGGGAATCCATATAAGGAATTCGACAATGTAACTGCAAGTGAGAAGAGGACCTTTGTTGAAAACTCCGGTTTCCTCAGATCTTTTACTGTCTTAGAGACTAGCTGACAACAGAAAAAAATGAATAGATTCATTCTTATTTCTCCTTCACATTTTATCTATTCTTTCACCACTGCAAGTGCTTGTTGTTGCGTTCTTTATTTTGCTTTTCACTAGTTCTGTTTGCTCTCAAACCTTGCTAATTGACTGCTAATGTTTTGCACTTACATCGCTTCTGCAAGTGCTCACTTTCTTCACTTCTTCATGTCTTACATTCAATCCGGTACCTCCTTACATCGGATGATCATATCCCAAAACTCATCGAACATATAATTCTGCTCGAGATGAGAGCTCTATTCAAATCACTTCATGCGACATGTCACTTCCTACCAGACATGTCACACTTGAATGCCTATCTTGACAGACCTTGACAACGTTGCTCGTTTTGGGGTATGGTAGTGTTATTATTGACAACAATCTAACTGTGACGTATTTGTCAGAAACAAATCTTTTATGTTAGCAGCGATGTGATATAAATAATTTGGAATCATGTGTCGGCACATCATTTGTCGTTTCATCTTTTTCTGCACGTCTCTCTGCTAGCTACGATGGAACAGTTCGGATTGGTAAAATTGCAGTCTAGAGTCGAAGATTTTGTGTTCCCTCTTACATCGACCTACCTTCCATAGAGCACGTGTGTCGATGCAAGTCCAACCTTCTGCCAAAATCACTAAACTTCACCGTGAGTAATAACCATCGCTGAACGATCTTCGTAGCTCAAATTGTTTTTGAAACAAATATTGACCCGACTCTGAGTTGCACATTTCAATCAACAACAGCTTTGCAAGTATGCTCAGCTCGGCGTGTGGCAATAAACTCCCGGAAGATATTTCCAGTTGTTGTTTCGATAATAATAATAAGCCCGCTCTGATCCCGCCGTCAGAAAGCGATGAGTCGTTTTCGAGTGCCGAACAGTCTACTCGATCGGAATCCGGGGAGCTTGAAATGGACTGGTCTCTCCTCGATTCTAAAAAGGATGTTCTCCGCGGTAAAAAGTCGGTCTTGGTCGACAATAGTTTATCGAAGGCTAGGATACGGACAGGTCGTGTAGCATGGGGAGAGCTAGGAGTCCGCCTGTTTTCTGTCATGCCGGGCGATCATCCTGACTGCTTGCAAGGCCCACCTGTGAGTAGAGACTTCGAAGGAAAGGTATGAAGATCGCTTTGCCCACTAATTGTACTTGCCATTTTTTTAGTTGACTTTAGAATGGAAATACTTTGATCAAGTTAACACAACAATTGACATCTTTGAGGAACAACGTCCGCAACGTAAGCACCATGACGACTTACGCCTACATTGGATCGTCCGGACTAGACTTTTGAAATCGCTGGGATTTGGGATTGCTGAGCTTACAGAGGCACAAAATGACTCGCATAGAACTCGGCAGAAACGAGATCTCACTTTAAAGAGAGTCAACTATGATTGGTTTTATGAGTTCCAACAATCTCTCTTGCGGAAGGTTGGCAGATTATTCGTACATAGGAAAGTGCTGACGACAAATTATTGAGTTTGCCAGTCGCTCTATTTTGACTCGGATCTACGCTCCTGGGTAGTTTGTCTATTTGACATTCTACTATTGAGTTTCTCGATCACCTGGCTTGCTCTGCCTATTGTTTCTTTCCTTTAACTTTATGTTAGACTTTTTATGAAGGGGTTTTACTGATTGTCTTTGACTTTTGAAGGTATTTTTGCGAAAGAAAAATGATCAACGCTATCATAGCTTAAAACACTAACAAAAAAGAAGTGAATGTTCGTAGTGGTACCTAGCCCATATCCCAATCCCCCGTCTCAGATCGCCATCCAAGTTGTCATTCTAAACACATTTTTTTGGCTCTTCACAGTCAATTCTTTCCACTACAGATTTGCTTAAGCATGGTGTCGAAGAAGAATATGGGAATTCCGGACGGATCGAACGAAGAAGTTCCAGTGCTCTCTCCTGTAGACTCGGTGGATGAAGAGGAAAGTAGTGTGTACGATTCAGATGCGCAGGAGCCGTATGACAGTGCAGACAGCGAGTCAGACAACTCGGACGACGACGAGGGCTTTGAAGATCAAGGCTCGTCGGATGAAGACGATAGCCTTCTAAAGAACCAAAAGGATGAAGAAGAATCAGATGATGAAGACGTTGCTATTTCATACGAGAAGGTTCCGCGTACTTGGACCATGGGAACTTCCCAAAAACGGAATGGAGAAGGTGACGCCAAGACAGCTGCTTGGATGCACACCGACGACTGGTCATCTGACGATGACGATGCGGAGGGAATAGGAAATCGCATTGGCCGAGTTCCTATTCACTGGTATGATGACTTCGATCACGTAGGCTACGATACCCATGGAAACAAGGTCGTCAAGTCGGCGAGTGCCGCCGGAGCTGGTGATCGTATCGATCAAGCCATTGAGCTGCAGGACAACATGGCCAAGGGGAAGTTTGTCGTACACGATATGTTGAACGATCGCAATGTGCAACTCTCAACTCGGCAGCTTGAATTGATACGTCGTGTTCAAGGTGGTGCATTTGCTCATCCTGAGCACGACTCCACTCCGGAGTACATCGACTATTTTTCTGGCGTTAACAAGGAAATTTCTGGTTTGGGCTCTGACCAGTATGAACGGAAGGCCCGTTTTCAACCCAGCAAATGGGAGAAGATGCAGGTCGATAAGCTATTGGAAAAGTTGGAAAATGGCGATATAAATATGGATTATTTGACAGGGAAAATCCGCGACATGAACGAAGTACATAGGAAGAAGGAGGGTCCAGAAAAGCCATTTATGCTGTGGACCGGCGAAGAGGAAGACCTGTTAAATATGAGAAAAGGACCACAGCATATCGCTGCTCCAAAGCTTCCGCCCCCAGGTCATGCGGAGAGTTATGTTCCACCCAATGAGTATCTACCTACCGAGGAGGATCTTAAGAAATGGAAAGAGATGGAACCAAAAGACCGCCCCCATGGCCATCTGATTCCCAAAAAATTCCCAAACCTTCGTTCCGTTGGAGCCTACGAGCATTCCGTACGAGAATCTTTTGAGCGCTGTCTTGATCTATATCTCTGTCCACGTGTTATGAAGCGGCGACTGAATATTGACCCCGAAAGCTTGGTTCCACGTCTACCCCGCGCAAACGACCTGAAGCCCTTCCCGACAGCCAAGTGCATCGAATATATTACGCCTTTTGAGGGCAACGAAACTCCGACTATTCGTTGCGTTACTGCGAGTCCTGATGGTCAATTCATGGCTTCTGGGGCTTCTGACGGCTGCGTACGGATGTGGGAAGTCGAAACCGGACGATTGTTGAGAACCTGGGATCTTCATTTTTCAGTCGTAAAAGCTTCGACTACCGGCGACGACGAAAGTGCCATGAGAACGAAGCCTGTCGTATGCTTGGAATGGAATCCAAACCGATCTCACCATTGCTTACTGGCTGTTATCGCAGAGTATGCTGTCGTGATTGCAACAGGAACAGCTAACGAAAAGGATATGGAAATCACTGAAGCGGTGCTTGCTGCTGCCTCAAAAGGAGGTAACATGAGTAGCGCCAAGGCTAGCAAATCTGTTCAATGGATCCTTGTTGAGTCGGGTTTAGAAGAGAAGCCCGTAAGCGTTTATGGTTCCTTGAGTGGTCCGATCTGTGCATTGAAAACAAATCGCGAGATGACCAACGTTCGTTGGCACGCAAAAGGTGATTACTTCGTTTCTGTAAATCCAAAGGCAGGATCAGCGGCGGTTTTGATACACCAACTGAGTAAAGGAAATTCGCAGCAGCCTTTCAGTAAAGCAAAGGGTGAAACGCAACTCGCTTGTTTTCACCCGAATAAGCCTTTTTTGTTTGTTGCTAGCCAACAACATGTCCGCATTTATCATTTGGTAAAACAGAACATGGTTAAGCGCTTGGCCTCCGGTTGCCGGTGGATCTCTTCGATCGATGTGCATCCATCAGGAGATCACTTGATAGTTGGGAGCTTGGACCGTCGCATGATTTGGTTTGATCTTGATTTGAGTTCGACTCCATACAAGACTCTGAAGTATCACGAACGAGCCCTACGTTCGTGCCGATACCACAATCGCTACCCACTCATGGCCAGTGCTTCCGACGATGGCGCAGTGCACGTCTTTCACAGTATGGTCTACAGCGATCTAATGCGAAATCCTCTCGTTGTACCAGTAAAAATTCTTCGCGGTCATGCTGTGACAAAGAAACTTGGTGTGCTCTCAATCGTCTTTCATCCGACGCAGCCCTGGATATTTACAGCTGGTGCCGACGGTAGGATCTTCCTTTACCAAGATATTTAAAACCTTGATTGCCGAGACACCTGTAGAGTATTTACAGTAAGTCATAGTTGCACGGCGGGCTACCTACTTCTTTCACATTCATGGTCAAACATGACCTTGGTAGTTAGTAAATTTAAGAGAAAATTCACTAATTGTAAAGGGGATGGGAAAGATTGAAAAACTCCCAAAAGGGGACAGAACGTGTTAAGTCTAAGTAGCATCATGTGGCGCTCGTATATCATTGAGTATTCTAACTACTTAAACTAAGCGCCAAAAATTTGTGCCGGATGCCGACGTTTTCCTGGGGCGTGCCTCAACGCCACAAGCACAAAAAACCCAAAATGGGTTGTTTTTAACGCTTTTAAACTTTAAAAAGCGGTAATTTCCGGTAGGCGTTAAATTATCAAGTGAGCTATTTTCGGAATCAAATCCACTTAAGGATAAACTGCGATTGCATGCCTACATTTCCATGGTTGACAAATGTGAAACGGCCCGAATCTTGGGTAATCGTTGTCATTTTGTTAGAATTGTGTGTATAGCACAAAAGACACTTCGGCATGTCACCAGATGACGCAGACGGTGCGTGTGTCATCCGTCGCTACTTTCCTTTGTCTGTGCAACTATGGAAGCCACTCGTTGGTTCAAGTAACATGTAAAGGATAACTACTCTAAGAAATACTGCGGGAGCTCTTTTCCCACTTCTGGTTGGTAATCACCGATTGGAAAAGAGCATCTCGTAGGGCACTAACAGGCCAACGATTGTTCTAGGTATAACATACTTTTATTAATTTGATTCCTTCAATCCGCAGGATGACAACAATTATCAAGGCAATTTCGGCGCTTTCTTCTGTGCGAGGCTACTATCGTGTCGCCTCGTCCGCTTTTCCCATACGTATGGGTGCAACGGACTCAGACATGTTCCGTATTGACTTTGTCGATGAGGACAATACCTTGAGCGTGTCGCTGCAAGACTTTCACCTCGCTTTTCTGACGTCGCCTTTGTTCCAATTCGAGCTGTGGATTTTATCGTTCGCGACGGTGTCCGACCCGGCCACTACCACAACGGAACATTTGGCAGCGGTAACAAGTGGTGACAAGAGCAGTTTCGGACCGTGGACTGCGTGGGCAGTCGAGGGTAAACGCAGTGCCCCACTTACAGCCTCTTCTGAACCGGCCTCAGCGTGCCAAATCATGCGGTGCTACATCCAAGGTTCGTTCTTGACTGTTTCTACGCGACCTTTTTGATAATTTGTATTGCTGTGTGTTCTAATGCAGTGTTTTACGCTTTTACATTAGGCAAAACCTTTTGTGATACGTGGTGGGCTGTTGAAAAAGTGGCTGACCGACCTAATCCGGAGCTCGTTTTTGGATCGGCCTTTAAATTTTGCGACGATCATAAGCCTCTAATGTTTCGCGTGCTGGACCCTTTGCACCGCTTGTACAGTCGCCTATTGTTAGCGTCAGCCATGATCAACCTGATCCAACAAAAGCAAAAGTGCGAGTGATTTACTGTTAGCGATAAATTTGTGGTCTCACCTTTCAGATAGATCAGCAATATCATACCGGATGACCATCTTTTATTGATTTTGCATGCCATTGGTCCCCAGTCGACGGCCGATTGCCAGCTCGTGTCTCCTTGGAAGATTGACGGATGTGACCGGTTGTCTCGGATGGAACATACCGATACAAAATTGTTTGATGTGACATCCGTGACAGTGAATAATTTCCCTACGTTTGTGCAGCATGAGATTTGTAACATAGATTGTAAACAAAAGGAATACGTAGCTCTTTCTTTGGAAGGAACGACAACAAAGAACCAATTATTTTCTCGAACACTGTCTGTGTAAAAGTAGGAGGGGTGCAACCACCTATTTCTGTTTCGGTCCGAGCCACAACTTTTCCACCACCCACCAAGCAATCAAGCCCGAAGGATTCTTCGTTACTGTTAATACAAGAAAAAGGAGTAAACGCAGGCAGCCAGTTACCAAAGAAAGGGAAAACCTTCGCTTGTTTCGCTTGAACTTTAAAAGAAAGCACTCTGAGTGACAGCAAGTAATGACGATCTCAGACAAAAGTGAAAACATCGCTGCAGAACGGCTGGAATGTGGATCCAGTTTGGCGGAACGAGAATACGAGTATGACGTGCAGTCTTCCGGGGGCTTTGCTTTTGATCCAACTAGGTCAATCACGACATCGAGCGACTCTCCTGATTCTATTGCATCCTTGCGCACGCTTCTCGCCAATGATGCCTTGACAGACGGTGAAGGTCTCACTACATTTGCTTCTCCTTTCGAAGTTCCCCGCACTCGAAACGGCCTACCCAGACACCGGTACTATCAGGTTCCTTTGGTGTACTGCGATCAGACAGCTTCGAATCGTCCCGTCAAAAGTATAGAACGTTACGTAGAAAAAGTGTGCTTGCCTTTGTATGGAAACACCCACACGAACACTAGTATCACCGGTAGTCAGAGTACGGCTTTCGTAGCTGAAGCACGTCAAATTGTAGCCGAGGAAACCAACGCTAAAATCACTGGGAAAGCCAGCTTGGACGTTGTGCTGTTTACGTACGTATTCATGGGGCGGTAAACAGAGACAACTTAGCTATGGGCGATTTGGTGTCTTACAAGCTTCCATGTTGAATTTTTTCTTTCTACCAGTGGCAATGGAACGACTTCTGCAGTCGAACTCTTGATTGATTGTCTCGGCTTGCGACATGCGTGTCAGGATACAAAGAAACGTCCGGTTGTGTTTGTCGGCCCGTATGAACACCATTCCAATTTGGTGCCTTGGAGAGAATCGGGTTGTGAGATTGTGACAGTACCAGAATGCCCAAAGCGCCGCGTTGTGGATCTTGAGGCAATGGAGCGCTTGCTACGGAAGCCTGATTACCGAAGTCGCTGGAAAATGGGCACGTTTACCGCTGCGTCCAACGTCACGGGCAAAATTTCGGACGTGGACGCGATTGCAGCACTTCTGCATCGACACGGGGCGTTGGCATTTTTCGATTACGCAACCGGTGCACCTTACATGTCCATGAATATGAATCCTCTACCGTCGGATACGTATCCTTCGGCGTCGCTGGTAGCGAAAGATGCCATTTTTCTCAGCCCGCACAAAATGTACGGTGGTGTCGGTACTCCCGGTATTCTCATTATAAAGAAACGTCTTGTTAGCCAGATTAATTCCCCTTCTCGATCAGGTGGTGGTACCGTGTTCTATGTGACAAACGAGCATCATCGGTTTCTCAGCAATCGGATTGAAAGATACGAAGGCGGAACTCCCAATATTACTGGCATTGTCAGAGTTGGTCTCACCTTCCTACTAAGACGGAAAGCCGAGCAACAGTTCTCTTTATTGGCGAGGGAGGAAAAGGATGTATCCTCAACGATACAACAGCACGACTGTTTGACATACAGTAAAGTGGAAACATACCTTCAAGAACACGCACCAAATCTTGTACTTCTCGGGGCTGGAGAAGAGGGGAAAAAACTTCCCATCTTTTCCTTCTTAGTTCGATTTGGGAAAAGATTCCTCCACTATAACTATGTGTGCGCTGTCTTGAACGATGTGTTTGGAATTCAGTCGCGAGGGGGCTGTCAATGTGCAGGACCTTATTCGCAGAATCTTCTAGGCCTGACAGAGCGATCTGCGGATGGCGATACACCCAATATTCAGAACCGAGAAATCGAACGGGCTCTGGTAGAGTTCAAGGAACGAGCAGAGCTTCTTAGGCCAGGCTTCACTCGGCTCAGCCTACCCTTCAAAGGCTTGCATCAGGAGGAAATTGAACACGTTCTGAAAGCTCTCGTATGGGTCTCGAGGAACGCTTGGGCGTTAATGTGTCAGTATCGATGCAACCACCGTACTGGAGAGGTAAGCAAATGCTTAGCAAGTTGCCTGGATACCTTGCTGTTTTCGAAACTAACTAAAATTTGATTGTCAAGTGGCGACACTCTAGTCGACAGGGGAAACCTTTAGGCCGAGAAGAGCGACGATGGCTGAATCACTATGACTTTCCTCTGGATTTGACTGACCAAGTAAACACATCGGCTATTGTTCACACAAGAGGTGTCAGAAATGTCTTGGAGGAAGCTTTCGTTAACGCTGATGAGATCTTGTACACAGCGAAAGCTGACCAGAGCAGTATTACCCAAGTCTTCAAAATGGCAAATGCTGAGGTTGCTACAGGAGAAAACGATCGGAAGCTTGAGGAATTGCGGTGGTACGTTCATCCAAAAGAAGTTGCGGATTTCCTTGCAACATCTAAAGAATTGCCTTTGGGCGATGAAGGATTAGTAGGTGCTTTAAGTCCTCTTGTTTGGAAGAAGGAATGTTTAGAATCGAATGCGAAAAGCGATAGCTTTCGGATGAAAGAAGAAGTGTCGGAGGACCGGAAACGTAAACCTGCGGAACATACCACTTCTAGCAAAACTTTTGTAAATCGTGGGCAATTGGGACCTTCTATGTCCTTTGTATTTCGCGACGGCGACTATTCCGGAGAGTCGACACTCGATGACATTATTAGTGGTATCGACGATGGTGAACTCTCAGAGAATTGTGAAGTGTTTCAAGTTGACTCCGGAGAATCGGTCAATTTCCAGTCATTCGTTACATCACAAAAGAAAAGCAAAGTGGATTTGCCGATTGGAACTGATTCCCAACAAAAATTTTCTATAGCTATTCCATCTTCTCGTAGTGTGCCGCCAAGCGTGATGAAGAAGGCTCCTCGAAATAGTTCGGTATGGGGACACGGTAGTGCAGCATATTCAAAGGTGGAGGTCATTGCTGGCGGTATCGTCTCTACGGATGAAAGCGACTCTCCGGGTGGTAAAGTCTCTAAACAGAGGAAGAAGGTAGACGATTCCTATCAGGCAACGCACAAAAAAAGAGAGAAGAGCAAACACATCAAACCCCCGCCAAAAATGATGCGATTGGTGACGCAAGCTGTCATGCAGTGGGAGATGCTAGAAGAGGGCGATCGATTATTGCTTGGTTTATCGGGAGGAAAGGATTCATTAAGCCTCCTGCATTGCCTGCTCGAGTTTCAAAAGAAACTTCCTATCAAATTTGAAATCGAGGTTTGTACAATTGACCCAATGACTCCGTCATTCGATCCCTCGCCGCTGATACCTTATATCAACACTCTCGGGTTGAAGTACCACTTCATCAAAGATAACATCGTATCTCGGGCAAGTTCGTCCGGTAAAGATGGGAAAGTTGTTTCGTCGCTATGTGCCTACTGTGCTCGGATGAAACGTGGCAATCTATACGCTTGCGCACGTCGCAACAACTGCAACAAACTCGTGCTTGCTCAGCATTTAGATGATTGTGCTGAATCATTCATGATGAGTGTAATGCATAATGGCTTCCTTCGGACAATGAAAGCAAACTATCAAATCAATGCCGGAGGCATTTCAGTAATCCGCCCTCTTGCGTACTGCCGCGAAAGTCTTATGACAGAATTTGCGAGATCTGCGAATCTCCCAGTTATAAATGAAAATTGTCCTGCATGCTTTGAAGAGCCGAAAGAACGTGCTAGAATCAAAAAGCTTTTGAGTCGGGAAGAAACGTTGTTTCCAAATTTTTATGAGAACATTCGACGCTCGCTTCTACCATTGATGCATGATGACATGACTTCGATCCTACACTGTTACACCAACGATGCACTTTCAAAAAGCCGAAAAAGGAAACGTGGGCTTCAAAATTCAACAGCGCTGCAAAGCGCATCTGTGCAGAAAGCAAGAGCAGAGACGACGTCCCGCGAAATGGAGGATACTATCGTACAAACTCTAGAGAATGTAAGTGATGATGTATTGGTAAAGGAGTTGGCGCGACGAAAAGCTGCGCACTTTAGACTTAAGGGTGCTTCAAAAGCAGTCAATGCCGAGAGGACCGCGGAAAAGGCTGATTCTGAGGTCGGAATTTGTACGGCTAGTTCTGGCTGCACTATTTTCGACTAAATCAGTGTTTAGCAAGAAAGGCATGGCCCTTTGTTATTAAATAAACTTTATTCTATCCTTTCCATCTCGCCTCTTCGCCCGAGCGATTCAATTTCACCGTCGAGATGTTCCGTTTGTCTCGAGGCTGTCAACCGTTGCTTCGTCGCTCGACGTTGCTCCAGCAGCCTACTCTTTTGTTTCGCTGCCCATTCGTCCGCATCCCTGCTCATTAAAGCAACGCGATCAGCTGGTAGCAGCTCCTTTATATCTCTATGAAGCTGCAGCAATTTGTTAGTCATTTCCCCAAGTTCGGAAACGGCATTGAACTCCCCTCTGGTGCTGTCGCCTAACGAGCCGACAATATTATCCACAACTTGCACAAAAGGACGAACGTCGAGTGTTGGCAGTGCATCGATCAGCTTTTGCAGGAGCATTCGTCGTTCTAATGGAGTTTCCATGCGAAGAACATACCAAATATGTTCGATGTATCGATTGATTCCTCTAGAAATCTCTGAATACACGCCCTGCTGTACTATTTTCAAGACAAACAGCCATTGATTGTGCTCTGGGTCGTCTAGCATGCCTGAACGGGCCAGGCGAGCCTCTTCCTCCGCGACTGCATACTTCAGATATGCAACAAACGAGTCGTCCAATAGAGGCCGCATGTCACGAACAGCATCTGTTAATGCCATAGATGCTTCTTTTTCGGATTGATGTGAAGGATCCATGGCTACTTTGCAAATTGAACGGATGACCTCCAACTGCTGCGCTTCCAACTCCGCTCCGACAGCCCTGGCCTCTTTCAACAAGAGCTGTGCGTAAACGACTAACTGACCCAAGATTTCACGTTCTTTGGAATGATCCTTCTCCAGGGAATTGTCGTCCCGGCGCAGCGCATCGAGGTCGAGGTTTGCCATATTGTTTAGGCGCTCTTTGATTAATGGAACAAAGTTATTGGATAGTAAGAGGTCCTTGAAATTGGATGCGACGTCCCGCAGTCTTTCCGTAGGTTGATTCCAAAGCTCGTCTAGGACCATCTGCAAACGAGACCGCTCGGCAAGCAGAGCAAGTGGATCTTCGATTATGCCGATCTCGATCGCTTCCAGTACTAGTCTCCGAAGCTCATCGACTTGCTTTTGAGATAGTTCACGTCCGCCAATATTGTACGATATATCGCGAGAGACATCAGGTGGTGAGTCAGTGTATTGGTCTTGAATTTTCATCAAAATGTCAGCGGCGAAAGAAGCCTGCTTTACAGCTTCATCCAGCTCCTGGGGAAGTCTCACGTGTTTTGATCCAGGTTTTGCTCCAGGCCAGTTCACAGTTTCTGGATCAACATTGGGGTTATACACCTCAGGTCCAGACAATACATCAAAAAATGGGTTTTTCCTAGGCCCGTCAAACTCTTCTCCAGGAGATGCATTTATGCGTAGCTCTAGCTCTGCAAGCTCCTCATCCAGAATACGCGCATGGCTCGAAATTGTACGATCGGATGCTATAAGCGTATCAATATCTTCTTGAGTCGTGCCTTCATCGGTAAATTCTACCGAGTCCGCTCTCGATGCCATAACAATACGTCCGTCTGCAATTTGTTCACCTGCAGCGAACATCCGCCGCAGCTCCTCTTGGTCGTCGAATTCCTGAAATTGAACCCCACGAGGCTCTCGAATATCGGAAGCAAGGGGCTTATAATCATCAGTGACCCGTGTCGCAATTTCCTCTTTGAGCCGTCTTTGGCGCCTATCACGCTGCTCACGCAGCAGCTCTTTAGCTTTCTCAAAGGCACCACTGACAAAACCGTCACCAACTCGCTGCTCTCTGTCCTTCTCGTCACCAAACTTCAGAACGTCCTCCAGCAATTCTTCTGGCGTCATCTCGCCTCCAGCCTCTGCCAATTCCGTCAAGGCGTTATTTGCCGTTTGGAAAATTTCATCCTTGAACGTTTCGTTTGTTAATGGGTCAAGGATTGGAAGAGACATTTCTGGTTTAGTTTCGTTGCGAGTGGTGAGATTGAGTCTTCGCTTGCCTGTAACATGTGTACTGATTTCTTGGGCCTCCCCTTCTATGCTACTATTTTGCTTAACAGGTGCCTTTTCTGCAATCTTTTGCTGTTTCTGAAAATCTTGAGGCGTCGAAATCGTCATCATAAGCTTGCGAAACTCTGTGGCTTGTGGATCCAAACTTGGTGGACGAATCGCTTTAAGATCGATCGACTCCGGATCAGTAACTTTTTCGTCGCCAGCAGGCATTTCGAGGATCCTCGAGCTCTCTCGCCCAGACGTGAATGCTGATATTTGATCCAAATCTTTTTCGGGTTGAATTCTTGCCTTCGCTATTTTTCTCGCAGCCTCTACAGCAAAATCCTCATTGTTCCGCTTGGACACCGCCTTGCGAGCGGCTTGTACAGCATAGTCCAATTCCTTTACGGATTCTGCCGGTTTGGATGCACTCTTCGTGTTATTTTTCAGCTCCACCGGATTCATACTTTCCAAAGCCGCTTTTCGCTTTTCTGCTAACGATATTGGCACGTTGGAAGTGGTGGCGCTTGCCGATTCAATGTCAGCTTCAATAAAAGTATTTGGCTTGGATGACTGATTCATCGAAGAGAGCGGCTCCTCCGCTTCCAATAGCTCGGTCAGCATGCTGGAGCGGGCGTCATTTCTTGACTGCTTTGTCTGTCCGATTTGTTGCCGCTTACCGTCGGATTGAATTTTGCCGGACATGAAATCGTCGAGGCCACGCTCCAAGGATTTCAAAATGCGCTTTTCCGAGTCGGCGAATAAATTTTGTAGCATTGGCGGCAACGCCTTCATGGCTCGATCCGACGTCAGTGCTTTCTTGACCACTACCATGGCCATATTCGGAATGGACCGCGACAACGACGGTGAATCGGTTTCATCGGTGAAGATTCCCACGACTTCCACACTCATGGAGGTAGCCAAGGCGTCTGGCGATAACGATGAGTCCCAGATTAGGAGTCGATTGTCGTCGGTACGCTCGTCGCCATTCAGTGCTTCTGTAATCGTATTGGACTCCTCTCGATAGACCATTGGTAGACCGTCAGGTAACTCGTACGTATCCTGCAAATACTCCACGAGGTAACCCAAAAACACGTGATCCGGCATTCCACGGCACGGCCGTACTACTTTTTGAAACACCACCCGAGATGCATTCGTGGATACAGGGTCGGATGAGGTCGATGCTAACCGAGCCGTTGACGTGTTTGGAATGATTCGGAACGATACCGGAAGGACCTTACGCCATGGGGATGGATCGAGAGGAGAATTTGGCGGAGGCGACTTCCAAACATCGATTGGTCCTCTTTGCCGACATTTGTTGCGGATTACCAAGGAAAGGGTAAAAGGACACACCGTTATCGTCAGAAGAGGCAGCACTGGTAGCTTCATGGTTGTCCGGGGTCCTCGTCTGATGATGAAACTGCAGAGACGAGCAGCAATAGATGCGGATCGATGCCCCGCACGGCCGACAAAATCTGCCAAATTCTTTGGAGGGTCCTGACCGAGGAGAGCGCAAACGGCTGTTGCCCGTGATGATTGGCTCACAGCCTTGACCGTGGAACCAAAATATCAATCGCATTTTACACTTATCTTTACGACAGTCCAAAAAAGAACGGTCTGTCACTCTTTCCCACCAGAACGCCGACGAATATTCGATCACACACGAAAAAACAGCAAGGTTGCGGGGCCATGCAATGTTGATTCTTCGCCTCTCTGTAGAGGCGAGTCTCTCTTATGGTCTATCAGTTTCGTACACTCCTTACCTTTCCTCTGATAAAGAAGCAATTCCTAGAGTGAAGATTCATAAGGGAAAGGAAAAAGGAAGCACGGGAACAAGTCATAACAGCGTCGAAGCGTTCTTGTACTGGATTGCAACGTGAAAGCATTGTTTCTTGACTACCCACAAAGTGCTAGCTGGACGAATACAATACCAGGAGTAACGCGCAGGTCCTAAGACGAGGATCCTTTTCGATACTCAATCAATTATTATGGACCCGTCTATCGGTAGTGTTCAGGATGACCCTCCGTTGTTGCACCCTTTGGAGCATTCTCAAAAGGAGCGGATCGTCAACGACATGGACAATGCCGTCCGCCTTGACTCGAATAACAGCGATAGAGCAGCGCAGACCTTTCAACTTCTAGGACGTCAATCCTCTGATGACACCCGCCTGATACGGCCGTGCCCACAACGCCAGGAGTTTTCTTCCTGCTGGGTATCGGACACGACCACCCCCATGACGAGTCGTCCTCACTTTACCCTATCAGATAGCCCGCGGCCATTGCGGCGCGTCAGATCTAGATCGCTGGGAGCGTCAATCGAACACACCGACATCGAGTGGAGTTTAATATCGCCAATGGATCGGTCGCTCATCCCGAATCAATTGAAATCGTCGATAAAGCCGACTATGGACCTAGAATTGATCAACGCTGCAACACCGGAAGGGAAGAAAGAGGAAACAAGGAAAATTCAGGGCAAAACTACTCCCGTTTTCATTTCCGCCATGTACGGAATGATCAACGCCACAATTGTATTGCCCGTCCTTATGAGTTTCGGTGCCATCATTTATCGTGATCAAGCCTTTTCGCCCTACATGCCTGTTTTGGTTAAACTTACAGTCGTATCAGGAGTGGTGCATCAGCTGTGCTTTTCGACGTTGTCTTCGCTACCTTTCGCGGTCGGGCAGGTGCAAGACGCCGGCTTAATTTTCTTGTCGAGCATGGCATCCCACATGGTGGAGCACTGTCGCAGCCGTGGATACGACGACGAAACACTATTGGCGACCACGACCATAGGTCTCAGTTTATGCACAGCCCTACTGGGTTGTGGATTGGTGTTGATTGGACAATTTCAACTGGCCCAGTACGTACAACTCCTGCCAACTTCTGTTGTAGGTGGCTACTTAGCCTTTATTGGTTGGTTTTGCGGGATGTCCGGTGTTGGGCTCATGGCTGCTTCGACTGAAGTTTCGTTTGCCGTTCTTCTAGACAACTGGCAATTTGTCGTACCGGGAATTGCCGGAGGCGTTGTCATTTATGTATCGGTGCGCTATCTTCGGCATATGGCTGTTTTGCCTACTTGTATTGCTGTACTTCTACTGCTTTTTTACAGTACTTTGTGGGCCACTACTACTTCGATCGATGAGGCGGCCAAATCAGGATGGATTCGGGAAACAGACGCCCCTCCACCATGGTACAAAACGTGGGAGTATCTGAAACTGGACAAGGTGGCCTGGTCAGTGATTCCCGAACTAGTGTTAACGGAATTGAGTATGATCTTTGTTGTGGCGCTGTCCAGTTCATTGGATGTGGCCGCCATCGAACTGGAACTTAAAGAACCGCTGGACTATAATGGCGAGCTCAAGATGGTGGGTTTGTCAAATCTCGTTAGCGGTCTGACGGGAGGCTACACGGGCAGCTACATCTTCAGTCAAAGTATCTTTTCCTTACGGGCAGGCATTCGGTCGCGGATCGCCGGCTATGTCTTGGCTGCGTGTCAAGTAGTATATCTGCTCGTCCCCTTTCCCATTCTGGCGTACGTACCGAACTTTTTCTTTGGGTCGCTCCTGTCAATGATTTGTGTCGACTTGATGTATGAATGGTTGTGGGATGTGCGGAACAAAGTAACGCCCGTCGAGTACATGGTTTGTTTGGCCACCTTTGGTCTTATTCAGGTAGCGGGTGTCGAGTACGGAATTCTGCTCGGTGTCGTGGTCTTCTTATTATGTCAACGTCTTGGTTTCGACGTCGGAAATCAACGGCAAAATGCAGAGCTCGACGAAGCCGTCGACGCTCCTTCTATCCCAATCAACAGTACCGACGGCAACCCCCAACGCTACGGTTCGCTGTAAACGAATCCGCTATACAAAGCACCTAGAGCTTAACAGTTAAAGCTTTTTCTTTAATTATAGAGGAAAAGAAAATGCAGAAAGCCATACTTCGTCGCCTACTATGAGACTAATCCTGATCATTCAGAGAGCATGGCATATGCTGTTGAATTAGTTGAGGCAGCGTAGTCCAGTCACTTTCAATGTTAATAGAATCTGACTTACGAAGAGGCCCTACCGCGACACATCCGCAGCCTTGCGTTTCGTAGCTACCATGTGACTGGGAAAGAGGATGAAAAGAAAACAGCCAGGTCTCCATCGATGGCCGGATCTTTTCAAATGTAAAAACGCAACCTTCAAATCGAATTGTTTCGTTCTGTGCCTCGACAATTGTATTCCAGAGACTTCCGTACGGCAGCGGGCCCAAACGAATGTCGAAACTTGCAAAATTAAACCCCAGTCCAACACCAAGTGCTTTTGTGTATGCTTCTTTTGTCGCCCAGCGAAGATATAGCTCTCTTAATAGGTTGTGCTCATTTTCTCGACAAAACTGCAAATCGCCCCATTCTGCATCGGAAAAGCTTGATCGAAAAGCATCGACAAATTCTAAAACGGAGTCATACAGCTGTGGATTATGGTTTTCGTATATGACAATATCTACACCCACCTGGATTGGATGTTCTCTTTTTGTTGAGTCACTGGTCTCGGTAAGGAGGCGAGCTGACGCAACGAAAGGAAACTGATGGGAGATGCTGAAAGGGTATACGTCACATTCCTCAATATGGCCTAGCCTCGTGGCAACCGGGATGTAAGGCTTTTTGTGCTCGGTCCGGGGAACATTGACTATTAAGGATCTATCAAGATGTGCATATGTATCATGAAATACTTGGCTTTTCAGTAGCAATGACCCCAGGGCAAGATAGCGGTCTCGTGGTTTGACGAACCGGAGAATTTCCTTTCGAACAACGTTGTATACGTCCTTGTTCGTCGCATCCACATCTGCGTCCAGACATGCGCACGCATTTTGAAAGACGCACGCGAGTTTCAACCTATTTAATAATGCGTCCAGGTTCTTAGTCTGACAATCACCCTCATCGAGATCGTATTCATTGGTCACGTCGACGAAAATTAATTGAATCGTACTACAATCGAGGTCCATTTCCAAACCCTCGTATAATCTATAATCAATTTGTGATCACATTCCTGTTATGGGGCTTTGAATATCTCTGATCGTGCCTATTTCTAAATGCTCATGAGCCTCATCGTCTACCGTAAACAAGTTCCTCGGTGAAGCGTAATGTAAGTTTCAAGTCTCGTCGCATCCTTTCTACTCGGTGGGAATAATTTATGCTTCTTATTGCCAAGCGAGTTGTGAGACATAAAGCTCATAGTACAATATGTCCTAATAGATAATAGCAAAACGATGCGCGACATGTGACCAAACTGCCGAGACCATATCACTCGCTGTCCCGACTTCATTGCAACGACGATGGGAGTAACCTCTCCTGCTGCATAGACCAATTTCGTCAATAAAAGCAGTCACCGTACGGATCGACAGCATTTAGCTGACAAACGCAACAAATAAGCATATCCTTCTTTGTCCGGTAACGAAATGACACCCAAAAAGTATAAAATCTCACTGGACATGCTGCGCATGGCAGCTCGGGTGAGTTGAACGAAGTCTCTCCTGCTGCACCATATGTTGAGTCGGGTTTATAACAATTCCAATGTTTTTGCGCTTCGCCTTTTTAGAATGCTAAAGGGCGCAATTTCAATCCTTGCTACTCGCAAATTGAGCGCATCACAAACGCCATGCAAGCAGCAGACTATAACATTCGACCCCTATACAAATACATCAAAGAAGCCGAAGACTGCTACCGACAAGCAGATTTAGATAAATCGAAAAAGGGGCGAGCAAGTGCGTTATACTACTTGTCACAATATTTGGAACAACAAAAGTTTAAAACGAAGTAAGGTATCCTCTATCTGAATAAATAATGGACATCGCTTTCATCCTCTTTCAACTTATATTTCGTCCGTCTGATAAAGCCCGTCGCCCAAGTAATGCATTAGCTCGATAGCTATTCCCTTATTTTTCCCCCTCCTGTGACAAATGTACAATCAAGTGTCAGTACTACGCTTCGAATTGAAGACGATCTTTTGTTGCTTTACAAAACTCCGATTCTACGTACACTTCCAAACTGCTCATGGTCATCGTGCCAACAGCAATAGCAAACTCCTTTCCTTCTGCATATATCACCACTCCATCGCCCTTTTTCAATCCCGGCTTATCAAAGCCGTGCTCGTCTTGTTCAGAGCCGTCTGCGGGCATTTCTCCGCCAGGGTTTGTCAATCCAGGACACATGACGTTGGCGCCACCCAGCAAAAAGGGAATAGCTCCTTTGTCAACAGTCACCTGAGTAAATTTTAAAGTTGGATACCGATGTAGCAATTTGAGAGTGGGCATGATGGGTCCATCCCGGTGCTGAAACAGAACTGGCTCGTCAGTCGGACTCTTGTCTTCATGTTCACTTCGTTTGCAGTACAGCATCATATGACTTCCCACTTTATACTGAACCAACGGCGACTTTTTTGGAAGGAGTACCTCCAGAGTATCTTCAGTAATAGATTTATGACGATCCAGAATTTGAGACTTGAGTGATCGCTGGATCGACGCCTTCACCTGCGTACTGGTTGATGTGTCATGGCTTGGGTCAAATCTTTTGAACATACTGGTAATTTTTGCCGGGGATTACTACTCTTCTAGATAAAAGGTAGATACTCGTGGTGAATCTCTTATTTTCCTCACACGTGGATGAACTTCCTGTTATTTGACCGTGAATAGGTATTCCGCCAGGCCCGTCGAGGAGCACAAAGTTCCCATGGTCGATGGCGGAGTACTGTTAGAAACAAGCAATTATCGGACGACGTCCAGGTGTGAAAGTACTTTCGCCGTATTGTGATAGAATTGGTCACCGTGTCAAAAGTCAGCATTTACATTAGTACCGCTACGACTCACATGTTTAAAAATGTTGGACCCCATTCCAGTGTCTCCTTCTGGCCACGCCAGCCCACAATTCTCCGAGAGAATTACCTCGAAATCGGTCGACCGTATTATCGAGACAACAAGCATGAGGGAAGGTCGTTTGAGAACAGACCGAAGACTCATGATTTTACGCCGGACAACACAAGGAACAAGCTCGTTGAACAGTGTAGCTTCATGGGATTCACCTGTCATTGGCACAGATCAAGTAATAATGTTTTCTGCGTGGCAAAAGCTTTCCAAAGAAAAACAATTCCTTTGGACACTCATCTCTGGTGGCATCGTAATTGGGTCGGTGATGAAAGTAAGCTTTGTCATGAACGAAATGCTCCGTATTAAATTATTTTCTCTCTTATCTTATTCCATGCCTAGGTCGGCTTTTTCAAGATCCAGAAAAACATATTGCTGGAGGCCGGTGCACGGGACCAACGAGACGGTCTGAAGCATTTACAGGAGGCCAAAGAATTCGCGGAGTGGAGCAAAAAAGACCGAGAAGCACGGCTTCCAAAGTTGACACCCGAGCAGCGTGAGCAGATGCGGGAATACTTAAAGATTGTACAGCAGCATGGTCTCACAAAAGGAATGGAAGGAGCAGAAAACAATGACTGCAACGGATGTCCAGTCTTGAAACAAGGAAAGAGTTTTGCCAGTTCGATGACCTCGGATTGATGGCTTTCCTTCTTTTTTGAATCTCTTCAGCACTTTGCGCTCGAAATCTCTATAATGACTCTTGTTATATTGTAGTCGCCGCAGTTGCAGGAAATTGTGGTATGGGACTTTTTAAGTTTACATGTTTCGGGGTAGTCCACAGTTCCGAGAAGCTTTCCCCTTACGCTTGAAATTAATTCCTATGAACGCTAACGTGGAGGGCGGAATTCTAGGTTTCAGCAGGCCAATGGACATAGTAACTGACTGTGAGCAACCTAAGATGTTCCGTATCTTACGCAAACGCATTCTTTGTAGTTTTGAAGCAATCCTACTCTTAACATAAGCCTCTCGCTCGCTATGAACCTGTACTTACGTATGCAAGGACTGCTTTAACATTGACTTCAAAACCAATTAGAGTACCAACAGTCAGTATTTTTCGAGTCCTGCGATTCTCACTTCAAGTGCAGTGTTAGGTCGTATCACGACTCTCCAGAGTCTTAGCCTGCTCCTGTTAGTTACAGTTACTGTTAATGCAACATATCATGTTGCCGAAGATACCTCTCGAGAAACATTAAATTCCATATTCCAGAAAAAATCTGGGAAGCAAATTTGGGTATGGTACCTTTGCAAAAGTAGATTCTGCGGCTACCCAAAATACACAATTTGGACTCCGTTGCTCCGAAAACAGGTGCGCTTCGCAGCCTAGCCAGAGTGGGCTAGACCATCTGGAAACTGGAGGACCAGGGTCGATCCACAGGCGACTCTCTTGCATCGGTGTAGCGTGGACGACTTTCGATCATGAGTTCTATTTATTTGCATGGTTTGAGTCGTCGGCGAAGGATTGGAAGCGTTATCGTGGCAATATACATGCTGGATTCCTGTGGAGCCTTCCTATCAGCATCTGGATCCGGTAGATATCCTGGATTTTCTTATCGTGGATTGAGCGTTGTAACGGAAAACATCAGGTCGATTCATTCTTCTCGGAGGCTCAAACTCACAGTTAATGCAACGAATAAAGAGATGTATGAACGACAGGACTCGATTCATACCCTCCCATTGAGCCCGATTCCAGTTATGCCGTCTCAGCTCTTTCAGGAACTAGCCCTGTCACAACTGGAGCTTTTGGCAAATTCTATTCCGTGTGCTGATCGCCCTGGCGTAAGCAAAATAAAAACGATGGCTTTGTATCTTCCTCAAGAGAATGTCAACACGGGTCAACTAGAATTTCTTCCCGCAATTCACTACCCTCACCCGAGTCGAGAAAGAGTTTTTATCGCCAACGAGGCTGCGTCGGGCGTCGCTCCCGCACTACCTCGGACTCTGACGACATTGCCTGGATTTGCTCATGCTACTTCTCTGCTTCCGGGCTATCCTATGGTATCTGGTGGTTCCGAAGCCAGTGTCGGCGTCGTTGAGGAGGTTATCTGTGACCTTACCTCGGGGGCAGCAGCTTTGTCTGTTCCGTTATTCTCTGGATCCCGGACGGTCGGGGTACTCCTTGTGTCTCCTTCAATTTCAAAACGCAGAAAGGGAAGCGCCTGGACCAAAGAGGATCGAGAGCAAGTCGGTAGAGCCGGGAAGAGCCTTTCGTTGGCGCTTTCGATGGACACGGAAAGAGCAGCATTGCAAATGCAAAATGATCGAGCGGCTCGCGCCTTATCCGATAGTCTACATCAAATCAAGAATCCGCTCCAGGCTATGCGAACATACGGAAAGCTGCTACAACGGAGGATAGCCGACCTTGGACTACTATCAAACGAAGGTATGACACCTCAGCTTTTGGAAATGGCGGAACATTTGCTTGTGCAGAGCGATCGGCTAGCTGACAGATTAAAACCGGTGGATACGATCGTAGATTCGCTCAGCGAGCGAACGCCGTTCGTGCTGAATCCTGCAGCTCCCACGAAAACCCAGGATTCGCTCGTGAGCTTGGCTACGCCGCTGGTACCATGGGAAAGTGAGACCTTGGAGTTTGCTCGCGAATCGAAGACATCGGGAGAACTAGTAATATTCATGCCTACGAAGAAAGTTGCTGCATCTGGATCTAATGGCCCAAGCAATTCCACGACATCCTTTTCTGGGAATGGCAGCGATGTATCTACATACACGGAGGACGACGGCGCTGGTGAGATGCCATCTTCTCTGTTCAGTGAGATGGATTTGGAAATGTCTTTTTTGAGTGACGTTCTTGACCCTGTGCTTGCCGCCTTTCGTGCTATCGCAGAGGACCGGGGGATTATGTTTTCTCATGATGACACTGAGGATCTTCCTGGTGTAACGATATGTCCCCAGGCATTGCAAGAAGCACTCATCAACGTGATCGACAACGCGTTTACATACGTCTTTTTGCCTAAACCTGGATCTCGTTTTGGACCAAATCCGTCTGCAGAAGTTCGAATACGCCTCGTACAGAACTCAAAAGGCAGTGACGCAGGCGTGACAATCCTAGTGGAAGACAATGGTCCTGGGATTCCAGCTGAAACCAGAGATCAAATTTTCGATAGAGGAGTAAGGTCGGACTCTACTAGATCCATAGAAGGATCAGGCATTGGACTGGACATTGCGAAAACACTGGTGAGAAGGATGGGTGGAATATTACGCGTGGCAAAGAATGACGCTTTTCCTAACTCGTTGGATGGTACGGCAATGGAGCTAATTTTGTTTCGAAATCCTAAAGTTTAGATATGTGAAGCTGTAGAATTTGTTGTTGACGTTTTTACGAAGGCCATCTAAGCAAAAGAACCACTCGCGCTAGGTCGCTTTTGATTTCTGTACAGCAAAGGACTTGCGCCTGCGAATCGACAGGGGGGAAATGACTTCCTTCCAATTCTCCACAAAACCTCGATCATACAAATTCTTGGGCGGGGGACCAGGATCGACAGCAACATCTTTTAATGTTTCTGCGACTGGTGTTGATGACGACGTCTCTACTGCGCGCTGACCAGGAGTAGCGGTAAAAATTACTCCTTCTTCCGTTACAGATGGTTGACATCGTCTGCCATCAGAATCAACGATATCACCGCTCTTCACAGCCTCTTTGTACCTCCGCAGCTCAGTTTTGTACCATTTCTTGACCTGACCCCATTTGTAGGACTCATTTGTTGTCAGTCCGTTGCTCGTCAGCCACATGTGGTAGCCAAGGAACATACCCAAAGCGATCCCCATAACAGCCATGATCATAAAGACGCCAGCCTCGCTAAAGAAGCGATTGAACAAGTACTGAAAGATGATCCACTTATCAGCTTGAATTTCTTCGCCAGTGTACCGATTGAAAAATGTCGCTTCCAGGAGGTCCTTGTCCAGGATTTCTCCATAGAAGAGCATGCCCAAAACGACAGAACCATAAACGCACATTCCGACGTGAACCACCAAAAAGAGCAAAAAAAATCGATAATTTTCTTCGCCAACGGTATTGTGTATCCAGCCACAGAAGTGATCAAAACGGGGCACATTTTCAGTATATTTGAATCTGTCGAACTTGCTCCGGGCCAGGCGAGGAATCCCTCGAGTAGGACAGACCTTGTTGGCTTCAAACATGAGATCGTCGAAGGGAAAGTGATCATAAAATTTTATTGTTTTTGCCGTTATAATTCCTGGGCTAGTTGACGATGCGTAACGCCAACTGCCAACACAGGAGGCGAACACGGCGTATCCGACGACCTTGTGGAATTTTGACACGTAGCTCTGACTATCGATCCAGGGATACACGTACGCAAAAATGATACTCCACGATCCAAATACCACCATGCAATAGATAAGAATTAACATATGGTCCACAAGCCACTCGACAATCTTCAAGTTCTTGCCACCGAGAACCTTCCGTAACGCTGACCAACTTCTGCGGGGCAGGTCTTCGACTAAAAACATTGCTACTGGTGACTCATCTGGATCGGCTACGATGCAGAAGTACAAAACCGCAATCAAAAGTGCAAGATATGCTATAAAGACAACGATTAGCGTCGTGCTGATCGCCATCGTGGATTCATTGCTCCGGCCGCAAATGGAGACAAATTCTCTTAGTATAGTGAAGTGATGATTTGTTTCCCTGTCGATTTACAATTAGAGAGCACGTGGCCTTGTTGTTAGTAGGGTTCAGGACTCGATGCAAAATACGGTTTTTCCACTGTGACTGTACAGGCAAAATGAAAACCCCGGAATTTAAATAAATACAGCGTACAAACATAAACAACCGAATGAGTTTCTGAGTATCATCGAAAAGATAACTAGAAGGGCCTTTGAGAGATTTATATGCTTCGGAAACTTGCTTAAGAATGATTATGAAATAGACGCTCTTGTAAGCGGGACCTATTAATCCCAAGGAACACGTCCGCGTTTATCCACGATCAAATCAAACAGTGAGAGACCGAACATGAGAAAACAGTCGAACGCAGTCGACAGCAACGACGAAAGAAGCATCTGTCCAGTACTCCCTCGTTGTATTAGTCGACAGAGCAAAGCAATATAAGTAAACACAACGATATAAACCAGGAAACCCCCTACTCTCTCGCTCATTGATGTTGTGTCGATTGTGGTTTTATAGAATTAATCTGTCAACAGCCAGCATGAATTTAAATTGAGAACCAAATAGATAACTAATAGTTAATTTAACACATATTTGTTGGTCGGCGTCCATGAGTGCCTGTGGTGATGATGGCTTGTACGTAGACACTTTTCCGAAGTGGTCACCTTTGCTCACTTGTTTTGATCGTCCTGTTGGAATTGTCCAAATTGAGCGCCGCCTTGGTTTCCAAAATTGTACCCTTGATTACCGCCACTGGCGTTCGGGAAAGCGCCAGCTCCCCCGAACTGTTGATTCCCCATCTGCTGCATCAAGAACTGCTGCTGTTGTTCAAATTGTCCCATGAGCGCTTCTTGCTGCCCACCCATAAATTGGTTCTGCTGAAAAGGCATGCCTTGCATCATGGGATTTGGAAAAAAGTTCTGCTGCTGACCGAGCTGTTGTCCGCCCCCATCTGCCCCGCCACCGAAACTCTGCGGCATTCCGCCCATGGCTCCTTGGAAGCCAGGGTAGAAGCCCCCAAAATTGGGGGGCATTCCCATCTGCGCTCCGGAGAACTGGGCGTTCGGAGATCCGTTGCCGGCAGCCATCATTTGCGCACGCAGAAACTGATCGAGTTGTGCGGCTCCCATCATGGAAGGATCTTGCATCTGCTGTGCGATGGCCATCTGGTTGTCCTGCATCCCACCAATCATCTGGTCATTCGTTGCACCCATCATCGGACCAAGCTTGGCTGCTTCTTCTCTCTCTACTCTTGACTTCTTTGCTAGTTCCAGATGATACTTGTCCATTTCCACTCGGTAGCGCTCCATATCTTCCTTGGCGAGCTTCTTGTACCGTTCGAGGTTTTCTGCTTCAAGCTCCTTCCATCGTTTACCAATAGTTTTTGCCATGGCCTCGAATCCGATTTTCCCTTTTGTAGACGGGGCGGCGTCCGGTTCATTTCCTTCGTTTTCTTCGATTTCAGCTGACGCTGCCTTTTCGCTGGCATTCGCGAGCATTCGAGCTCGCTCTTCTTTGAAAAAGATGTTGTACGCGCTGAGTGGACGGCGAGGCATATCTTTCGGTTTCTTGGCTCGATACTGCTTCTGTTTCTTGGTCTTCGAGGACTTTCCCTTGGCAGTCTTGGGCTTGGACGTTCCGTCGGCGGGGGCCGCAAAAGGCAAGGCTGCGGGGCCCCCCACAGCGTCGTAACTAGTCATATCGTTCGCGGAAGCAAGGTTTCTTGTGGTAACATGTGCGTTCGCTGGACAAACGCGGTGGTGCGTTCAAGGGCGGCGGTCTGTTGAGGAAAAAAAGGTTGCGCATAACGATTAACAGTGAGCCGATTTCACAACTAACGAATCCGACAAAGTCAATGATCCTTCCCCTGTTACGATTGTGTATTAGATGATTGTTCGTGATTTATGGCGGTGCAGTCCAGCTTCAGAGCGGCGAGGTTGGGATAAGGGCTGACACGGAGGTTCAAGGAAGGCCACTAATTTATTCGCAAGTTGATGACTGCATAAATGCTTGCAAATGTCTATTTCATCCTCGCTAATGACCATAATTACTCCTCTTGGCAACCCTGGATGGCCAAAATATGTATGTGTTTTGGCTCCGTTCGAAACATCTCTTAATGAAATCTGATTCAAATTTTTGTTCAGTAATAGAGACAGACATCTTAAACAAAAAAGCAGTTTCGATTTCTTTGCAGGCACAGAAACTACCATGTAGTTCTGAGCGAATCGAGTCAACATCCGGATAGACCAATCAAACCGTTCTAATCTGAATTATCGGAAACTTCAAGAAATGGATCTGAAACCAAAATTGATAGGGAGAATCTCAGATTGGTTTACTGTTAATGTAAGTTAAACAGGAAAACAACGTTTCGGAGGTTCCGAACGCTGGCCATAGTTGCGGTGGGGTGTCGACATACAGACTGTTCCCGGTGTCCGACAGACCCAATTCACAAGAGTTTGTACTATCGACACAATTTCTCATCGCGCACGGTCGGCCGGTCGGTCGGTCCATCACAGTCAGTTCACTGTGAATCCATTTTTCCTGGAAGAGCGAGTATCCGGTCAGGCCTGTCTTGCCACTTGCACACCAACGCAGCTCCTCTTTATCTCTCTTGGCACGTCCACACGTATCAATCATATTTCACCATGAGCGCTGACGAAGATTCCTCCGAAACCCCGATAAAGTAAGTAGTAGAGGGCGATGAGTGGTGTGCCGTTCGGGGTGCGCGCCGGATTATCGATCAGTCGATCGGTCGTCTCTCCCGCCTTGAAACCCAGTTGTGCATGGTATACTCATCAAACGAATCAATACTTTACTCGCACACAGTGGCCAGGATCTTATCGTGGACGGATGGTTCCACGAACGTGGCGTTCTTTGGCCTGGTCAGGCCATGTCGCTGCAAGTGAAGAAAGTGCTGTACCACGGCCGTTCCCTGTTCCAGGACGTACTGGTGTTCGAATCGACCCATCACGGAACCGTTCTAGTCTTGGATGGTGTTGTCCAAGTGACGGAGCGTGACGAATTTGCGTATCAAGAGATGATTGCCCATATTCCTCTGTACGCGCATCCGGATCCCAAAAAAGTGCTAGTGATCGGTGGTGGTGACGGTGGTGTGCTGCGAGGTAAGCTCGAGTGCGTGCCGGGCACAAGGCAGTGGCAGCGTAAGGTTTGGGTCGGATTTTCTCACGAGCGAATTTGTTTGGTACGGGGCAGAAATCGCACGCCACCCGTCGGTGGAGGAGATTGTGATATGCGAGATTGACAAGGATGTGATTGAGGTTTCGAAAAAGTTCCTGCCGTCGTTGGCGCAGGGGTTTGACGACGCGCGAGTGAAAGTACACGTGATGGACGGATCGGAGTTTATGCGAGCCAACCAGGACACCTTTGACGTGATCGTTACCGACAGTTCCGATCCCGTGGGCCCGGCGTCGGTGTTGTTCGAAACGCCGTTTTTCAAAGCCATGCACGGATCTCTCCGCGAGGGCGGTATCGTTTGTACGCAAGGAGAGTGCATCTGGCTGCATTTGGATTTAATCCGTCCCTTGATCAATTCGATCGCGTCAGTGTACACTACGGTCGAGTACGCGTACACGACCATTCCGACGTACCCGTCGGGTCAGATAGGCTTTATCGTGGCGACCAAGGGACGTGGCAGCTGTCAGAGTCCGGTGCGCCAACCCGACACCACGACGCAAGAGTTACTGCGTTACTACACTCCACACGTGCACCGTGCGTCGTTCGTGTTGCCCGCCTTTGCGCAGCGTGCCATCTTTCCGTAAAAAAACGGAATTCGGAGTGGGAGTGTTCGTTCCGGGTTGGTGTTACTCGTAAAGCTAGAGTTCAGGATTAATGAAAACCCTCTTGCCTCGTGGTGTATGTGCGCACGTCGGAGTGGGAAGGGCTGCAAACGTGTTGTGGCTTGGTTCGTGTGGACGTTGGCGTTACCTAACTCTCTTCCGAGTAATCCCTAGGTACCATTGCTGTTCCGTTGTGTGGGGTGCTGCATTGGCGGGACACCTCACAATTTTTTCGTGTGCCATCCAAATCCTGAACAATGTCTTTAATTAACGTAACGCTTTTCTTGGATATACGTTTTTGATACCTTAAGTATGAGCCTGTTGAGAACGCGGCACTCATCGAAAATCGGGAGGCTTGCAATTTTCGGGGTTTGTGTTTTCGTCCAATTCGAATGGAGCGCTCCATCCTATCTCTCGATGTGTGAGAGTCTATGTATGTATGTGAGTAGTATGTGCCACACACACGAGACAGTACACGACACGACGACACTTTTCCAGCTGAATTTGAGGTAGACGGTTTGGATTCGTACCTCGTTGGTGAGGGAAACGTTCCAACAAAGTGTACACGCCGTTGAGGACGCATAAGTGCGCCGAGATCTGCGAGTGAAGCAGAGCCGACGAGTGAATCTTTGCACAAGGACGACGGTGTGGCGCCGAACTGGGTCTATCTTGGCAGTAAGCTGGAAAGTCGGAATTAAAACTACAGGATGTCGAGCAGTCAGCACTGGACTCCGTTGGTGGTAGCGTTCGTCGCAACGGTAGCCATGGCGTTGCAGGTCAGTGGCGGGTTTCACTCCAGCTTTGTGCGTGTCACCGCTAAAACGGGGGAGATCCTGTCGATGGTGGACTCGAATGCGCAAGAGGCAGTGACGGCAACGTCCATTGGCGTTATGGGGGACGGCAGCGACGACTTTTACCGCGTCGGCAATGATCGTCGGTGGATCTTCAGTCGGGTATTTCTGTCGATCGCCATGCTGTGTGGCGGAGTCGCCCTCGTCGTGGCCTGGGCCATAAGTATCGCTGTGCCGCCGACGAAACGTCTTTGGCAGATCGTTTCGATTGCGTCGGCACTGGCGGCAGTCACGCAGGTGCCCGTCTTTCTCATCTTTGCAGCGTTCCCCTGTACCGACTACGAAAAACAACAGACCTGTCAGATCTCCACCGGGGCCGTCCTCTTTATGGCTGGACTCATTATATGGCTCGCCGTCACGGTCCTCACGCAATTCCTTGATCCTCCCCTTGGCGTCCCCACCCTGGACCACTGGCGTACGCAGCCCAAGTCGCACCAATCCGCGTCGCAGGGATCCCGAACGCGTGGTGCAGTCACCGTATGGGACCGCCTCCGTGCCGGCTCAAGACGGACGGAAGATCGGCGCCCCATTCTTCCCATCAACGTTACGGAGTCGATCTCGGACCTAGTCGAAGAAGCCGTCCACTCCTCCTTTGCCGACGACGGACCTCTACCCTTTCAGCGGAGTGTACGCAGCGAAACCCCCAACGACGCCTATAGTCACCAAGCGTCCACCCGCAACGTACGATCGGACGAATTGCCCGACGAAGAGCAAGCTCCCGTTCAAGGGATTTCGCTCGACCACGCATCGGCGGTTGCCGACGCCTCCTTGTCGCTGCCGGTGACGAAAATTACTCCCGATGAATCCATACTCGACCACGACTCGCTCCATTCGATGCTCGACAACGACACGGAGCTTCACGATGCCAAGCAGGCCCTCCCAGTATTCGCGGTGGATACGGGGAATCTCCCGACGGCCTCTGAGTCGATCTATAAGTTGGAAGTCAACGGGAAACGCTGTCAAACCTCTACAGCAACCGGAATTCTCGGATTCGCACACAAACGCCGTGTGAAGCGGACACGGGCGGTCAAAGGCTACGACGTGCTCGAGGACGACGGTGGGGACGACGACAACAACGAAGGTCACTTGATCGGAAGCTCCCAGCTTAACTCGTGTCCTCCCTCGGAGATTGTCACCATTCAAATGCAACCGAGCCTGGATGAAACGGCGGACGATGACTCCCACTGGATTGATGTGCACGATACCAATGGTAAAGGGCTTTTGAATGTCTGGAACATGCTACACGATCTCCAGGCGTCGGAACCGATCGAATATTCCGCTGCGGAAGAAACGATTGACTTTTTGTCCGAAGGTACTACCTCTGTGGAAAAGCCATTGCTCCGCGAAATAGCTACAAACGTGGACGACAAGGGATTCCTCATCTTCGAATCCTCGGCGGAATTCAGTCCGCCACCAGAGAACTCAGTCGGAACTCGACGCAGAAGTCGGCGTCGACGTAGTCGAGGTCCCCATTCGGTCTGTTCATCCCCGTCGCTTCTTCACGTCACGATTGAGGAAGAAACGGCAGAAGATTTGGAAGAACACTGTCTCGACAGTGATGACGATCCGAAACATGACAAGCCTTTACCACTGCTGACCAGAACCAGGTCGGCGCCAAACCTTCTAGCGAGCTACATTAGGTCCAAAAATCGGAGCAACGTTGCCGAAGATTTGCACATGACGGGGATCCATTCTTTTCATCGCGTCGAAAACTACCGTTCCGAATACTCAAAAGCTAATTCTCTTACGGACGCCTCAAAGCGTGACTGCGACTCGCATTGTAAGGAAAACTCGCGCGCAGCCGTGCCGGTGGTATCTCCCCGACTAGAGCCGAAGCAATCAGTTTGGAGAGACGAACGGCACATGCGTCGAGGAATCCACGAAACCGAAACCATCGTGTCGACCGACTCCAGCGATCATCATAGCCTTATGTCCTCTCCCTCGCCCACCTCACGGCGAGCCTCCCGCATTCGGCGTCTCCAGCAAGTTCAAATTGATGACAAGCAGTCGCTACGTCGTCGATCGAGAACACTTGATCCTCCCAAGAAGCGCAACTCTCGGCGGATTACTCCTGTTCGATCCTCCACTCAATCCGTGGTGAGCGATCCCGGAAGTCCCAATTGCAGAAGTCGGTGTCCGGTTTCACCAAACGCGGACCAAGACACAGCCGCGACCTCGGAACAGACGAGAACCAGATCCACAGGGCGCGTGTCGCCGGATTTAAGCTTCATTACGACGCCGAGTCAGCAATCCCTTTCGAACCATAGCCATATATCGTACGCGGATAGTGGGCTGGTAGACACCCTGAATTTGTCTTTGGCCGAACTACACCGTCCGTACGATAACGAATGCAGCCCTGAAGAGGGCTCTGTTTAGGCCTTGAGTGTTCATCAGGAAAACGAGTTGTGCTTCTTTAACAAACTGTTCATTAAAAAGAACTAAGATTTTATATTAACTACACCCCGCCTCTCCGTTCGAGATGTACAAGGTCGAGCACTTGGCGGAGATTTCCGCTGGTTACAAGCCAATCGCGAAACCCTCGATTCAACTCCTCCTCAAATTTTGCTTGCTGCTCCGTCGTCAGATTCTTTTGGACGGATTGCTGTATAGTCTTCATACGGTCAACCTTCATTAGCACTCGACGTTCGTATTCCATAGGCAACCGAAAGGGAGATGTCTGCAAGAGCTCGCTCAGTAGACGGCAATACTGGCTCTCTAGTCGGCCGGGCTCGGATGAATGATCGTTTTCATCCGCTTCCAAGCGTCGTTGTTTGGAAGCATCACTTTCGATGGGCACAAAAAGAATGTGGAACTCAGACGCCGGGACGAGGACAGGGGCATGGACAGACGTGTCGTTACCGGTTCCGGACTTGCCCATGGCTTTGTCGTCGGCCCCAGCGGACGCGACACCACCGATGCTAGTATTGCTGGGCCCAGGCGGGGTGGGCGGTATTTGCGGCATTTCCAATCGAGCCAATTCAACCGGATGCTTCCATTTATTGCTAGCGCATTGCAATGGTGGCCAGGAACCGTCTGTATCCGTATAATTCCGTCCACCACTACCGTGGTAGGGAGATTGGTGTTCGGGGACCACTGCCGCCGCCAGTCCTGTAGCCAGCAGGTCCTCGCGAAATCCATCGTAGTAGGTGTTGTAAGGGGCAAACTGACAGCTGCGGTTGTCTCCCACCAACAAAGGTGGACTCGGAGTGAACACGCACATTTGAACGTCGCTTGAATTGCTGACCAAAAGGCGTCGAGCAGCGGAAGTGATGCTGGTCTTTTCGCAGTCGACAATGTGTAACAATCCTGCAACGGCACCGACGACGATCGTACATCCGGTACACGCGGCAATGGTCGCGTGTTCAAACGGTTGCAGCAGATAAAAATGCGCATCCGAGCATTCGGAGATTACCAAATCGTGAAGACGAGACGGTGACGCAAAATTACTTGTGGCGTGGGGTTCGTGCGAAGTCACCGATGCGCCCGATACCGGTTCCGGTGGATTGGGTTTTAGCACAATCGTCTTTCCGCGTAGATGGACGTAGCTCAGTTCTTTTTGGTAAACGTTATCGGGTTGTGTCGCGCGATCGCTCGTATCGCCTGAACCGCCACCTTTTGTTCCGGACAAGCTAAGCTTCGCGAGTGCACTGTGGGCGGTTTCCTCTTCGTCCGCCGAGACGCCATGTTTGTTGCCGTCACCTCGTCCGGCCATGAAAAGTTCCATTTCTAAATGCTGTCGAATTTCTTCCTCTACATCCCCCAAAGGAATGGTAGCCATTGGCGGTGGAGACGCCATCTTGAGACTCGTCCAGAGGAATTCTCCGATCTGAATAGGAGAATCTTCGAAAGCTCCGCCGTGTGGTAGCTGTAGCAATAAATGCAAGCGCTCCAAATCATCCAGGGTCAGTTTGACGTTCGAGCCGACTTGACCGTGTTCTTCGTCGTGCTGTCGGCGAAGTTCATCCGGTGAGTATTTGGGACGAGCGTTCGTGGAGCTGTGGCGGAGTCGTTCCGCGGACAGAGTTGGTGGAGGTGACGGCAAGGCCGCCAAGTGCACGCACGCGTTGACCGCGTCTTGGTTCTGTGGAATGGCGGCTAGTAACAAAATCTTGCGCAAGTGTCGCAGCAAATAAGCCGTGCAGTGTGAATTATCGTTGTTCCATCCGGCGTGCAATCGAGTTCTTGTCCCAGAAAAAAGGCCCGCCGTGCCGGAAGAAGGGTTAGCACACAGTGGGAAACGACAAAAACAGGGGCACAAAAAGGACACGAACGGGCCCAAGGACTGGAGCAAAGTTCCCCACTCACCTCGGCGAAAGCGACGGGTGCTTGAACAAAGTGGCAAAGTCCACGTTGGAAGTGTTCCGCAGGGGCTCCGTACTGGCGTCGGATTGGCCGGTGGTCGCTCCGTAGAACCGTCGATCGTCCAGTCCAGAAAGATTCCGTTGGTAGGCGAATTCCTCACAATGCAGCAGCAAGAAGGTGCCCACGAGCCACGCGGGTAGTTCCTTGGCGGACGCAGTGGTGGATATTTTTTTCTTTTCCAGAGCCGTCACGAGCTGTCGTTCCGTAGGATTCGTGGTCCCGCTGCCCAAACTACTGTTGCTGCCGCAGGACAGAATGGGCGGAATATGGGTGGCCGTACCGGGATAATCCGCCGCGTGCGCGCGGGTGGCCAAATACAAGGCGTGGTACATGGTTGCCATTTCCCAAAAGAGAGCCGCCGACGGCTCGGCCCAACCCAGCACTCGCCAGGCTTCGGAGATCCAGAGCGTGTAGGGCAACAGGGCCTTGCGGTGGGATTGTTCGGCGAGGGCGGAGGCGATCGCGAGACAAAGGGAGGGCGTGAGCTCGCGGGCGTGCTTCGGCGACAAGACGGCACCCGCAAATGCATGAGGTTTGGCCGATAAGGTTATCCCGTCGTCGTGTGGCACGGCAGACGAGGAGTCGACACCCACGAGGGTACGGTGTTCGGAAGAACGATTGTACGAATCGTTCATGAGTGTTGTCGAGTGTACGCCGTACTTTTACTGTCCTGTACTTTGCCGTGCCCCGTAACTAGTCTAACTGTTGTAAACAAGAGTGGTTTCCGGCGATTTGTCTGACACACAGTGTGGATTGTTGATGGTCAGCAACGCGCTCGCTGGACCAAGCTGAATGGTATCGTTCCGGTAGAGCCGAATACAATGTCAGGGAAGGGGGTGGGTGCGACGAACTCTCTCTACTAGAGAGGTAGAGGTACTACCGATCCCCTATAGAGTTAGTTACCTACACTCCTCTAGTAAGGGCTCCGCCTTGCCGAGCCCCGTCAAGAGCCATTCCCGAATGCGACGTCTATTCAAAGTACGGACGCCTATTTCTCGAAAAAATCAGCGGCAAGCAGACGGACCGAAACGGTAGCCGACGTCGATCCGTCAGGCTGTCCGGCGCGCTTCGAGTCGCTGCACTCTCGGGACTTTGGCTCCGGTCACAATCTCACGCCTGCCGTGCAAGTCGACGAGAGGTAGCGAGGTGGAGAGGCAGGGATTACTACCTAGAGTATCGGGGCACTCGGTAGCCAGCCTTTCTGGCTACTATTACAACTACTACAACTAGTGCGACTACTAGTACTGGAAAGGGGGCGAACATCCTCTCGCTCCAATTTCTAGAGTCGAGGAATCGACTTAGAGGCGCCCCCGCCCCGTCCAGATCCGGAACCGGGTCGACCCATCTACTGGCACGGCACTCCCAGAGTCACATCCTCTGGGCTGTATAGGCACAACAAACACGGATACCGTGCGACGAACAAAAACACAACAAAGTTACACTTTATTACTTTACGCGCCGTGATTCGGGGGGAAAGTGTTGGTATCACTATGAGTAGCAGTGACGAAGCCGAGTTTCGAGACGATGTGCTTGTATCGAGTGAACATGCGAAGGGAAGCCTGCACGACGACGATGACGACGACATGCCACTCGCGAATCTCCTAAACAGTCGCAAACGCAGTTCCACTCGTACAGTCTCCTACGCCGACGAAGACGACGACAGTGAAGACGATGTCCCGCTGGCGTCGCTCGCCAAAAGAAAGCCAACGGTGACCTCCAAGCACACCAACGGATCCGTTCCCAAGTCCAAGGTCGCCACTCCGAAGAAGAAAAAGGTCGCTTCAGCAACCACGGCATCCGTTAAGAAAAAGAAACTGAACAAAAGTACGAGTACCGTTTCGAACAGTAGCAATGCCGATAAAACCTACGAATCGGCCTCCGCCGCACTCTACGGGACACAGTGTGACAAGGGATTACTCATACAACGATTGTTGTGCCGCTGGTGGTACGCCATGACGTGGCCCGATCCGGCAACCTTGCCCGTCCGCCCACCGAAACGATTCGACGCACTCGACGGGTTTACGGGAGTCTACGTCTGTACTGAAGGTGACAAGGTCGGGCAAATCCGAGACCTACGTGACAAGACAACCTGTCCCAGTTTTCAAATTTTTGTGCGCAAAGACGCGGAAGAGTTACGACAATTGTTGCTCAAGGCACTCGAGGAACAAAGGGCACAGCTAGTGGCGAAAGAGGGTTCGGGAACACCCACGGAAAAAGAAATCGACCAACTCGTCAAGTGGGCCAAAAAGGTTAACACAACCAAGGCGGATAAGGATGCTGTTAAGGTCCTAAAAGCCTCGGGATTGTCGATTCCGTAACGCAGGCTAAAACTTTAAAGAAAATACTGCCACCGTGATCCGCGGTCTTGGGAAATGAGGGGGTATACTACCGACATGCTGCGATCGATTCGGAAAATCAATCTGCCTTTCCGTACGAGCTCGTGTTTGTATGTCTTAAAGGAATTATAGAGCAGGGTTTGCTGCCTCGTCTACCCCGTCACTAGAGTCACCATTTTCCGATTGTAGGTGGAAGGGACAAGCGCTTTCGTATACACGCTCCGCATCTTCGACTTCAGTACCTGTTTCGAAGCAAGTCGTACTGACGCGACAGGAGACTTTGAGACCTTTTAACGATCTAGATGCATACCACGTTGGCTCGATTCTTCCTCTTTTCGGATATCAGGCCGAATCTGATTGCGAGCTCCGAGCAAGGCGTAGGATATGGCTTCGGCTGCTGCACTTGTGGGGGCACCAATCGCCACCGGAATGCCCTTTACTACGCTCCTAATCGCACCACGGGCTCCGGTTCTCTGGTACTCACGGTACGGAATGATAACAATCTTGTAGTTTGCTTCTTGTAACCCACGAGTGACACTCTGCAGAGCGTGTGGCGCCGCATCGGTGGCACGACGGGGTGCTTCAAGAGGACGAGATGGCTGGTTGGACCGGTCAAACTCCTCTCGTCCAAGGCGACCTACTTGATCCGCTACGTACCCAGCAACTCGCGATGTTGCTGTAAAAGCTTCATACACTAGCGTCGAAGCAAAGCTTGTTGTTCCCGATCGGATTGCCTTTTGCACACTATCACCGTTCCGAAAGGCTTCCCAAGGTAAAACAATCATATCCACAGCTGTCTCTCCAACCTGCGTAATGGGTTCCAAGGGTCTCATGTTCGTGACAAACTTGAGGAGCTGTGTACTACATATTTCTTGAATCCAGCTTTGGATCAGGATGGGAAGGACTTCGCCAAAGCCTGTCTTTCCTTCTATTTCGACCTTTTTTAGAGTCAATATCAGTGCATCGATGGGGCTCAAATTGACAAGTTCGACGAACGCTCCGTCTTTCAGAGCTTTTCGATCGACTTTCTGAGGAGTGTAATCAACTTTTACCTTGAATGGCCTAACTCGAAACAATCGAAAAAGCGATGGTGGAATCTGATGCAATCCGGATGGCAAGTCTCTATGAATCTCGTCGTCCACGCTCAACTCTGTCCGAAAGAATTGACGGGCAAACCTTATCGCGCGTTGGTCCAAGTTGCACCGTAAGGGGAGAATTGTGACGGCAGCTTCGCAAATGTCGCTGGCAATCGCACCGTCGCTCGTCACTCTCCTTTCTGGATGCCAAGTGACCATCTTTGAAGAAAAGATTGTTGTGAGACGTGGGCTCGTCGTCGAAACATGTATCATTACGAACGCTTACCTTCATCATGAAAAGCCCTTCCTGCGTATCGCGTGGGTGGTCCGCTTCGTTGAGCCACTCGCCAGCCATCTTCTTCGGATTGCTACCACTTACGGTTTCGGCAAGGAAAAAGTCATGGGCTCGAATATTCATGCAAGATACTAGTCGATGGTTGCTTGACTTCTCGAGCAAATCCAGGCGTAAGCGAACGCCCGAGGCCGAGAACTGGATATACTTGCCTGTCCTTCGCGAAAGAGAACGCAGCTCGGATTGCTCCTTCAGCGCCAGACCGCGCTCTTCTGGAAGTGGGACATTTATAAAGGTACCGGCATCGATCGCATTTCCGTCTAGCAAATCACCAAGAAGTTTCGCTTTTCGATTTTTTTCATGTCGATGTTGATTGGATCTTGAGGTGCTAACGAATGCCGCCGTGGCTTTTGTTTTAGCTTTTTTACTGTTAGTGGAGGGTGTCTGTTCATCGATCACAAAATCGCCAGATTTGCAGAATGGGAGCTTCTCCCTGTCAATAAGTTCAGGCCAATCAAAGCCATCGAATAAACGGACTTTGACTCTCATATCATGCAAGACCAACCGGGTCTCGATCAATGGAAAGGCATCCGCCCCGGCGTATTTCTGTATGCCCATGTCGCCAGCGGAAAGCGGATCAGAAAGAGGTTGGAGAGGGAAGTGATGCGTGATAATCGTCAGTCCTTGGCTGAGTTCTTTTCCGATGCCAAGAGGTGAAGAGGGCGAGCCCGAAAGAGGGGGGTCATCATCATTTTGATCGTCCGAAGACTGTGAGATTTCTCTTGACTTCCCTAACCAACGCGCTGATTGCTCGTCACCCGGCGGAATAACGCCAACAGAGCCCGGTTCATCTGGACCGATGGCTGTCCAGTCATATCCATCGAGTAAAAAGTCGTCTTGGCGGTCCAAGACGGCAGCAGTCCCTGTCATGGGCTGCAAAGCGCTACGTAGCTTCAGACTTGCCAAGGCTTCAGTATGTCTGTGTAAAGATTCATTCGTAATCTCTTTGTTTGAAGCCTCGTCTACTAGAGTCTTTGTTACGAACGGATCCACCTTTGCCTTCAAATCTTGCAGTGCTCGATCATTTAGTGCTGTCAGCTCTCGGAAAGGCTCTCCAATAGTAGCAAGAAGATGCTTAAAGGAGTCCTTACACGCAAAAACGCCGAGCTCACCAACAGTAAAGCTGACTTGGACGGAAGGCTCCGATGATGTCAACGATCGGTGATGCGCAAGTCTTAATACTGCATCGAACGTATCGAGAATTACCAAAGTTCTGCAATTCATCGCTTGAAGAACACTTTCGGATGATGACGGTATGAAGTCCCGCTTATCTTTCGCCGAAAGAGTCCGTGGGTTCTTCATAAGATCTTCTGCCCCAACAATCCTGCTATTTTCGAAATCATAGGGAAAACGGCGGTTGCAAAGATAGAGCGATACGTCTCCCACGGACAGATTAACAGCTTGTACAGGTGCCGCAGGAAGCAGGACGTTGCTCGAAATGCGAACATCCCCCAGACGACATATCAAACGCGAAGGCGTTTCGAACTGAACAGGGGAACTATAATCGATGTTGCAGTCCGCAAGAGAAATGAACAGGCGGATAAGCCTTTGTTTTTCTGGAAACTGCCGCTGGAAGCGTTGGATTCGCTTTCACCTCCGGCAACTTGGTTGGCTCCTTTTCTTCCTTGCGTTTGTCCCAATAAGGAACAGAGTCGTTGTACCCACGTTGTGTTGTATTCGTACCTACAAGTCATATCGTAAAAAGTCAAATGAAGACTTCTGTAAGGCAGTCCACCTGAACCACGGGCGCCCTTTGGGTTCATCCAATCCAAAAGCATGACCGGACTTGACCGAGATATCGGGACAAATAGTTCAGATCGATGTAAAATGGGTGTCGCGAAAGATTGTGGAGCGCAGCTGCTTCGAACGCGTAATGCCATCAATCGTTCGTCGATTGTGTACGTATACGTTTGCAAAGAGGGCACCTTTGATGGAACTACTTAGGGATAGGAATTGGATTAGCTGGACGGATCTGACAGTGAATGACAAATTTTTGACGATGAGCACGTACTTTCACAAAAAGATAAGTCATGAATTAAAAAGCGAGCTTGTTGAAACTGACGATCTTGCAGAAGCATATGTACTTGAGTCTGAGACAAACGCAAAGAGAACGTAAAGGAAGCTGTCGAATCCGTCGACATAAAATTGTGGAGAGCCAAAGAAGAACTTCCTATCGATAGAGCCAGAGTTGCGATATCATTCGCCAAGTTTGAAGTATCAATAACACCGTTTGATTCAGACTGTTTCAATAGAGTGTCCACAGTATCAACCTTTCTCGCTGGTCGGATAAACTCCAGCATTTTCACCACAAAATAGAGCTCGCTGCTAGTAAGGTCGCCAATAATTTGGGGCATAGATACCTCCAGAATCCTGCTACTTTCAACGGCGTTTTCGATCATTTCTATTTGGGGATCTCGTCCTCGTAGATCTTTGCGATTCAAGAAATTAACACCTTTCAAGTTCGAAGAAAGCAATTGTGTAATATGTTGCTCTTCGTCCTCGTCTTCTTGTCGGGCTTTGAACGAAGAAAGAGAAGGTGTTTGAGGGAACAACGATTCAGCCAGAGAAGGCTCGTTTTCAGAGACTGACGAAGTTACTTTCAGATAAATTCGAATGGAGATCGGTATACACGGGAGGACCTCGGTGCGCCCTGCGAGCGCAACAAGATCCAATCGTCGCATTTCGTCATCAAATGAGTTGGCACTGACAGTCGATAATGCAAAGAATATGGCATGATGACAGAGAAGAGAAAGGTCGGGAGTAGCGTCTCCAAATAAATTTGATCGGGCTTCGATTGATACGTTGTCCAGTAATACCCTTAGTGACGGCTTACCATCCTTGTAGTTTGTACATTTTTGCCCACATCGAACGAAAAGCGCATCCAAGTTCACTCTCTGTAGTATTGGAACGATGAGTGTTATCGCTGGACAAGAAACCTCAAGACCAAATCTTCGATCGCTTTCGCCCTTCGGCACCTGCATCGATGTGGTTCTTTCCTTCATTTTGCTGTTGCGAGAATTCATCTTCACTGGAAAAGCTATGTAGTAGAGTTACAAGATGCGCAACCGTTGAGTGCCGATAAGTGATTTCCAAAGGTTCAACAGCAACCTCAAGCAGTGTGGATGAACGGTCAATCTTCATACTCAGTGAAATGCACGGTGCACCAAGAAGTATATCTGTCTGATCGGTATCCTGAAAATCTGCAGAGGAACAACGCAAAACGCTTCCAATTTCCACGCGAGAACTCTGAGATAGTGGATCAAAGCCGGCTTGTGAATCATCTACTTCAATGTGCGTCAAGCTGACACCAATGTCCGAAGTTAATGCAGACATGGAAGCAGTGACATTGATATCGGCAAAAGTAGCAAGGATATACTCTTCGAAGAAAGCTGGTCGAGACACCACGTGACTTGACGATAGAGTTCCGAAGGAGATCTTTAGTCCTGCTTCATCCAGGTTAACATGAATCTTTGTGTGTACACAATTATTTCCATTTTCAGGTACCTTGCCATCATAAATCGTTGATTGCTGCAAGACAGTTGAATATCGATAGAAGCTTTTGTCATTCGCGTCGAAAAAGGCGTCAAAGGTAATGTCGTTTCCCTCCTTGTCAGGGAGGAGCATACCCCCTCGTATCTCTCGACGATCTGCTAAATACCTCGCTTCCTTATACTGCTTCATAATACCGTCCAGTGTCTGCAAGTCTGCTTCGCTATCGCTGGCAATACTGCGAGTTTCCGTAGCAGTAGACTCACGAGATATAGAAGAAGTCTTGTTCGAATTGCTCCGCAGGACGTCAACCAGAGTGCTTAGATGAACCAGACAGACTTTGTTTGCCAGTAAATTGAGTCGTTGCTTCAGCATTATTTGAATGTCTTGTTGTAAATTTTTTAGTATTTCTGTATTGAGATTCGCATCGGCAACTTGATACTCCATAACTCGTAGTCGAACTTGACTTGAGCCGTCCAAAAGTGCAACTTTCGTTGCTGACATGGCTCTCTCCGCTTGATGATTTGAATTTTCTGCCGAGCTCGGTTGACAATGCGTTTCACCGACGGTGAGACTGACAACACTGAACTCTAACACTTTGTGAAGTATCATTGTGTAGTCTGACGCATCACCACTGTTCGAGGCCGCTGCGTCATAATACGATACAGACTGGCAATGCAAGCTCAGCCAAATTTCCCGACCCGACTCCATTCCACTACACAAACTTATTTCTAAGTCGTTCAGCCGAACACTCAAACGCAACGAGGAATACACCGATTCCATGTATACAGAAAGTGTACTCTTGGTGGAGATTTGGGAACTTGCTGTCGAGCTCAAACGTACGGCGTCATCCTCAGGAAGTTCATACGCAATTGGCGTCTTCAGGGGAGGTCTTGCTGAAAAAGGGGCCGCCGGTTGCGGCTCTAGCTCTATTACAACCCCATCCAGCTCCAAATTAGCTACCAGGGATACTTTTGGTGAAGTTGATGAGGTCAACTCCATGATTCTCCAGACAAACGTGCTTGGTTGCGTTTGGTGATGGTCCGAGTAGCTTTCATCTGGTTGTATGTGCTCTTCCAGTGATAGCGCGATTTGCAAGCGAGCGATACGAGCTTCTCTGATTCGAAGAGTGCAGTTTACCTTATCCACAAGAATCTTTTCAATGTAATCCAAATTGAAGGCTACATCTTTCAACACAAGCCTTCCGTCTTGGAGGGACACTTCGATTGACTGATGTAATTTATCCAGAGAAAGTGTATCCAGAAGAGGTCCCAAAACACGTTTGAGCAAAAAGGCGTACAGGCGCGACTTCCACGAAATCATCGCTCTCGCAGCACTAATGTGTCAGACAAATGATCCACTAGCGACGCAAGCACTTGTGGACTTGTGGTCGACCGTCGACGATTGCAACCGAAGGTGGAATTTTTTCTTGGGACCCCTCGCTCTGCAACGAGAGGAAATCGATGCCGGCAGCTATCCTTTGTCCCAGTAAATATATGGAGACTAACTGCTGTGATCGTTTTTCCATTCACTTGGGATGGGGGCACGGGAGCGATCAGCGTTCGGCCTGAAAAGCATTCACAGTTTCACCTTTCTTTCTTCGTCTTGACACTGATACATCTGATATGTGTAGATGCATTTCCACTCTGTTTCTCTTTGTAAATTCTCGCGACTATGAAACGACTTGGATAAGACGTAACCAACTAAGGCAAAAGAACTCAATTTCCGGAAAAGTCACTTCTACTTATAGAAAGGGATTTTAAAGTAGAATTCCAGATTGTACGATAAGGGAAAGTATGGTATCTTTGCACCCATCCAATCTCAACATCAGGTAGCTTTCATGTATCGAGGCCATACTTTTCAAGGACAAGATCGTCAGATGCAACGCCAGACTTTGCCACAACGTCAAATGAGGTGACTTACGCAGACTGAGATTAAACTCCTAAAGCTGGTAGAATGCGGCGAGATGCTAAAGCTGTTTATCGCAGACCAGCATCATGAAATCCTTGTGCTCCTGACAGCGACGAGTACATTTGTTTGTGCCTTAGTCAATCTAAGCCACCAGTCCTCATATGCTTCTCAACCCTCACATCGTACCAGTGTTTGTCAATTGGAATCTGGATACGATTTCCGCAACTTACCACGCGTGAGGCGAGGACCACTAGTGCAAATGCCTGGAATGTACAGCTCAAGGAGTGAAAGTACCGCAACTGGACTTACGGGACCGTTGAAATCCAACGAAACCGAAAATCCTGTCCTCTACAGCGAGACATTTCAAATCCTTTCGGTGGATCTGCCCGAGATAAGCCCATACTATCGCCACGACCGACGAGATAAACTAGGGGCACCAATCAATGATACCGCTTCCAAAGATCTGAGTCGTCTGCTCGAACAACGTTTTCAAGCACGGAAAGCCCGTAACTTTGAGCAGCTAAACCAAGTCGAAGCCGGGACAACTACGACGTGCGAGTATACGATCATCCCCCAATCTGGACAAGGCTAAAGGAACCTCCTAGAGCCCATTTACGGAGACAGGCGCGCAAATGGCTCTGGAAGGCCGAAACCTTGTACGGACCCCGGGGGCATCCCTTGGTTCAGGTAGGTAATTTGATGGATACAGACTCGTTCGTATGCCCTTTGACGATTTCGCAAATACATTCGTCATTGATGCAACGGGAGCTTGGGCGAATGCAGGGGCAATTCGATCAAGTGAATGCAATTCGGTTGGAGTTATTAGTCTACGGTGTTCGTGTTCACGACGACTTTCGCCAGTGGACGACTGACCCAAATCACGTCTTTCTTGCGAATACTGCTTCGAAACATTCCCCTGCATTTCCACATGCATATCAATGCGATCCGTCTTCGCAATCGTCGACATCTCTAACTATAGATGGGAGCGAAGCAGACCGTCTGACGCAACGAATCGAGTTCCTGGTACGCACGAGGGCCGCGGCACTCTTCCGTGGCGACGACAAAAAAGCTCTGTTCATAGCTTGCAAGCTCTACATGACTTACGGAGTCGGAGTCAACGATACAACGAGGACATGGTCAATTGGGTCTCGGTTCCTGAAAAGTTACGAAAATGAATGGAAGGCTCCGACCATTTCAAAAATCTCTGAAATGAAGGAAAAAGTGTCGTTTACGCATGAGCTCTTTCAAATGCGTCGCCAGTTTGAGAGCCCAAACTTCAGACGAAGCCAAAATTCGCATTTTTTTCCAAATGCGATTGTAGAAAAGCGAGTGGCTTCGATGGTACAGGAGCGTATTCACAAACGAGAAGAGGGTATGTTTTTGGAAGCTGATGCCATCCGTCGGGAACTTTGGTCCACTTACGTAAGTGCATTTTGATTTCGGTGCTTTTTGACAACGCCAATACTGATTTTCCTTGTTATTCGCCCACAGAATGTTGGAGTCAATGATCGGCTACAGCAGTACAGCCTGGGAGGAGTATTTGAAATTTAATAATATCTAGCAACAAAACCTGCAACCGTTGTAAATGCGCGACTGGTTGCCTTCTGTACTTGTGCGCCAAGGAATACAATGGCGTGTTTGGACATTGCCAAATCTGCTGACGAATTATTCGCAAGCACATCTTGTGGAAATAAACTCCAGACTATTGGCGTCTCTGTTGTGTCCTTAGTTTTTACGATCTATCTGCAGCTGGTATTGTTTGTGGATTTGCAAAACACAAAGTCACGGTTGACCAACCAAGATAGCTTATTATACTCAAAGGTTCTACGATTTTTAGAGGTTTCCGGGTGGAAATTTTCTCCGTGCGGATGGCCGAGTGGTCTAAGGCGGTGGTTTTAGGCACCATTCTTCATTGGCGTGGGTTCAAATCCCACTCCGCACATTTTTTTACGCGCTCCCTTGTAATTCATAATACGTTTCTCATCAAAGGGTCGGCACCGATATCTGCCTTGGTATTGACGGTTACTTTTCCTTGGTAGCGAGACTTTTACTGTTAACAGCTTTCATAGTGACTAGCCAGTACAATGTTTTGCAATCATCATGCGTCAATTCTTTTGGTCGTCGCAAAATCTGCTGTGAGGCAAAACATGGTCGGCAGCGTGGTGAAGCCATGTCGCTCTAAAAGGCTGAAGGGGGTTCTATCGACACAGACATCTGGATTTTCGGGAGCGTCTGTTGAAGAAAAGCTGGGTTTACAAGCCGATCAACGCAGTGACGAACCAGAAGTAGTCTTGTTCCAACGCGGCCCAGGCCGCGATGGACTGCCCCGTTCCGGTTTATTCTTTTCCTCTCTACACACGATCTATTGGATCTGGTACGGTTTCGATTTTGTGCCCGCCATCAACGCGTCTCCCGTTGCAGATATTCACATTGATCCGATGATACCCTTAGTCGGTACCGTGTTTGCCGCTTTTATCCAGTTGGTCTTCACGAGTTACCCGACACGTCTTGTGCACAAGCTCACGTGGAGGCCAACAGCACAGTCGCTTCAACTGTATACTTACAGTATACCATTTATCCGTCCAAGAACAACTCCTACAGTGTTTCCTGTAGGCGAAATTATGCTGGATGCATCCAGTTCGGATACCGAGCGCATTTTGAAAGAGTTCGGTGGCAACATAGACCGTTTCAAGGGCCATCTTGGGATTTCGAAGCCCGGCGGCTCCTGGCCGCCGTACCTACTGGATATGCGTGAAGCATCGGACGCTCCCGAGCCCGAAATTTTGCTGGAGGCCCTGTTGTCCCCTGCCGGGATGACGGTTGGCGGTGCAGGTGCATTTCAAGTTAGAAAAACCGGAAGTGGTGAAGGAAAAAAAAAGAATCGATCACGAGAAAGCTCCTTGAAAAAAATCATACGTCAACGGCGATAAGTGACTGTTCGATGCAATCGAAAATCTATGTTCTAGAGTTTCCTTTTTATCCCGTGCCTTTATAATGCAAGATGTTAAAAACGCACTCTTCAATGTGCAGCGTGACAATGGCGAAAGAATGCTAACATATGTAACACGCGGGCCGACAGGTCCGCAGCATAAAATCAGGACTGTTGTCGCACTCACCCGCGACTGCCCAGAATGTGCACAGTTCGTGGTAGTTAAGACAGTTATGTAATACGTTGAAGTTCTCTTTCGCCTTGTTGTGTACGTGCTGTTGCGTCTGTACCAGCCGATCGTGAACTTGTTGCTGCGTTGGCGCTTCCTGAAGAGGCGCAATCTGTGTCATACCAACATGCAGAGGGACACAGGTGTCGCAACTATGCCGACATTCCAGCTGCATGTAGCCCGGGTTCTTCTGGCATTCGCCAGCCTTGGCCCAATCTGGACAAAGGGCTTCCGAGTCTGCACACTGATACACCAGAGCGTCCACCGGACGATCCGAAAAGCAAACGTAGTGATTGAGGTCCGCGGAGGAAGGCATGCACTCTCCGCGCTTTGTCGTGGCGAACGATTGTGGTCTTGTTTCTACACCGACCAGGAATGCCAGTGACAGAATGACCAACCGCATCGCAATTGGATAGCCGATGACGAATTTTCACTCGATTCCGCTACAGGAAGAAACCGGATTTAAACGAGGCAATAGACGATGTGTTTGACAGCGGGTACTTGCACTACGCCAATAGGAACCCCTGTAAAGTTGTCGATATAGTTGGCAGCCCCAAAATCTAGGCATTCGCTACTACCTACTACTGTTCTGGTGAGGGAAACATGCTCAGAGCGAGAAAACGGCAAGGGAGTCCAAAATGTGTCCACTATGGTATTTCACGTCTGTCTTGCGCACGCTATGAAAATAGGGTTTTCGGTATGGTATCCAACCCGGAAATTTGAAAGCAATTCGAAGTCGAAGAGTACCAAATTAATCGCAATTCTTTGCTTGCCTGACGATTTGGACATAGGACGCTATCGAAAAAATCCGTTGGTGGGGGTGTACCATTATGGACAGTGAGCGCGCTCCGGAAACCGTAGCGAGCCGTTCGAACGAGCCCGCCACGGTATGGTATAGTACCGTCCGCAGGACCAAGCTACCGCGGGAACTCAACAACGAATCTCTGTTGACAAACACCATGGCGAAACGAAAGGCCCTTATTGCCGTCGAACGTCAAAAGACCGTACCAATGACCAGCAATAACACTGCTAGTACTAGTCTTCGTGGGCGCCGTACGGGGGTGATCTTCTCGTCACAGGACGATGCCCCGCTCCGCGTCGACTCGGACGGTATGGAGAACGCCGACGCCTTTTTCGAATCGGCCCGGACGCCGCCAGCGATAGCAGTCACGAGAAAGGAAAAGGAAAATCGACCCCAGAAACATTTGCGATTTTCGTTGGACAGTCACGGCACCTCCGGTAGTCACGGTTTCTTTGACAAGGGCGCGCTCCGCCGCTCCCAAGCGACGCGGCGTCGGGAACAGTGGAGCCCGTCCGAATTGAGCAAAGTCTCGACGGCACCGCCGTCGGTGGACCGGACGCGGGAAGCCGCCGTTTTGGAAGAAGACGTGGAACAAACACGCAAAGGAGACGATCTGGATGATGAAGAAGGTGCCGACGCGGTATTTGAGAATCGACACGCACCGGGGAGTCCGGGAGCGAACGATTTGGTTGTCACCAATGATCCTTTCGATGACGATGGAGACGATATGATTCCGGAACCACCTCCGGACTCTCCGACGCCCGATGACGACCTGACGCAGGAAGATGATCACATGGAAGCCCCAACACAGAACGAATCCGATTTCCCCGTTGATATGGACGACGACGATGATCTCGTCGACGATGACAACGAAGGAGACGGGTTCCAAATGGCGGGCTCACCTGTCCCAGAAACGCCCGACAATGCGCTTACGGAACGTCGCCTTGTTGAGGAGAAACGATTTGAGGAGAAACGATTAAAGAAAAAACGCAAAGAAGAGATAAAGCTGGCGGCGATGAAAGCCTTCAATGCTGCCAACAAGTCGTCGTCGGAGGCTGACAGTGACGACCAGGATGCCAAGACGCCGAAGCGAAAAACCAAAGGACAAAAGAAGAAAACATCAAGGAACGCTGTCTTTTCTCCCAAGGGAATTCCCACTGGTCCTCGTGAGTACAACGCTGTACCCGTTTCGGAACTCAAGCAATCTCCTCCCGCCGAGGCAAAAAAATGGCGTCGCTCACGTCGGGCTCGGACCAAACCGCTCGACTTTTGGAAAAACGAACGCATCGTCTACGGCCCCAACGACTTTGACGACGATGAGTATGTGGGAGTCAAGAACATGCCGGTACCGATCGCATTTTCCTTGGCCCAGCCTACGCCATACAAGAAGCGTAAGGCTCCTGTTTGGATCGATTCTGACAAGGCCATAGCGTTAAAGAAGCACCGTGTGGCCGAGTCGTCTGCCGTGTCGATTGAAGAAGAGCCTTTCGACAGTAGTAAGCTGCGCAAGAAATACGATTACATGAACGGGCAAGACGCAAACTTGTGGGACGATGGAACTCACGAGCAGGTTTTTACAAGTACGTTTTTTTGGTCGGACACCCAAAGGAATATTGTTGTCTTTTAGCTGACCCTCGCTTTCTATTTTCAGAGGCCGTCGCTTTTCACGACGAGCTCGAAGAACGCAAACTTCCGCTATCCAAACTGCGTGCCAAGTCTGACGGTAAGGTAGTGGGACGTGCCGCACAGGCTTTCAACATTCACACTGAGTGCGACTACGTTGGCTACATCATGGGCAACCTTACACTACCTCCCAAGGCTATTAAGGACCCCGAATCGGTCGGGCCCTGTGCTCAAACGTTCACTGTTGTTAGCGGCCAAAAGGGAGCCATCGAAATCGCCTACGGAGCGCCTAGCGAAGAGGAGGGCTTGCTCGACGATCAGACGGCCCAGCGTTTTCTGCTGGGTCCGCGTGACATGTTCCGTATCCCCCCCGGCAACTGTTACAGATTGCAGAATCACTCCAAGACGAGCGAGTGCTACATGACGTGGACAATTATTCGGGCACCAGTGAACCCTGCCGAATCGCCTTAGGCCCGGGACTTTCTCAGGATTCGGGGGATTCCATTATATTAGTGCAGTGTCGTGGGGTTTGTGAGCATTGCTTTTGTCGTCTTATATTTCAATCTTATGGATAGTATCAAGTACTTTTACTTACAGTAGAATCGCGAGCAGTGGATCGCGGAAGACACTGTGAGAAGCACGCGAAACCTAACCTCCTTTGGTTCGTTGAAACTAGGTTTTGGAATTTGGTTCGACACAAAACTGACGGACAATGACCAGACTGGCTGTTCACTGGTCATTTGACCCGTTGGACCTCGAGGTCTCGCAGTATTTTTCTTTGGGATTCTATTCGGCCGTTTGCCAACACGCCGTTATCGCCGTTTACAACGAATCACATTGCTGCTCTCGCGGTCACAAAGACACGTATAAAAGTGAACGCGGCATATGACGCCGTCGTGTTCTTTCGCATTGCCTCGTTGATTGAATTTCCACGAATCTTCGATTACTGCTGTCCCACAGCGTATTATTGGACGGATTGCCACCGCAGTACACCTGGTAAGTCTCTATTGTTTATAAATTGGCCATGGCCCGGTCCATGTTGACACGAGCATGTTCTTCCGCGTTACCGTTCTTCTCTTGATCCTGTTCCAAACCCGCCTGCATGCGCCCGCCGCCGCTTTGGGTCTGTCGAGAATTGCTGACGTGGCCGTCACGTGTGACTGTGAATGGATTCCGTATGTGCAGGTTTTGCCAAACAATATTAGGTCAGGGATACAGAAACGGGTATATAGCCGTTATTGTCAATCGACGCGTCCGACATGTACAGCCCTTTTCTCTCACAACAGACAGCGACTTGTTTTGCGTTCTTTTCTTCTTTTCCGAGTAGTCCCATCGTGAACACGGCAGCAACGTAGTCGGAGCGGAATTTGTTGGAGTAATTCGATACCGAACAAACGATCTTTACTTTTACACATCATCTTCGCTTTTCGCAGAAGGCTCTACACACTTCAACGCACGTATCGTTGAGTAAAACGATAAGGCTTCACTCATCGTACGACTTCGAGAACGATCACTGAAGCTTTTTGGCATGCGACGTTTGGCGTTCCTTTTGTTTGCTACTGTTGAATCTTCAGGACAAGGTTAGAGCTCTTATTCCTACTGTTTTTCGTCTGTGACTAGGAGGGAGAGCCGAAACCTGCAAGACCAACGGGGCGTACGAGAGGGAAGACGCACTGAAGTAGCGACAAAAGGAGCGTCTTCTTCAGCAGCCTCTGGTAGAGTCTTTTTTCGTCTACAAACGCACTCGATATTTTCCCATGTCTTCTGGTTCTTCTCTTTCCCCGCTGTACGCGCCACGCTTTGCGGAAGGTCTCCAAATGCCGGCGGAAGACTGTCGCGACTATCTACGAACAGGCCGATGCAAGTATGGGCCGTCATGCAAGTATAATCACCCAGCTAATGTACAAAGCGGAGGGGGTATGCGGGCGCCTATTGACCCTTCGGAACCACTCTTTCCCGTGCGTCTCAACGAGCCACTCTGCCAATACTACATGAAGCACGGCAGCTGTAAATTTGGACAAGCATGCAAGTTCAACCACCCTCCTCAGCTTAGCCACAGTTCACAAGTTGCAGGGGACACCCCTGTTACCGGCAATGGGCGTAGTACCGACGTACCTGTCGTCTTCAGTCAATGCGATGGTCCAATGATGCTACAATTTCTTCCACAACGCCCCGATGAACCGGACTGCATCTACTTTTTGAAGAATGGACGATGCAAGTACGGAGCAACTTGCCGCTATCATCATCCGGTGAACTATCACAAGCACCGCGCGGAGGAATCTCGTCGTCAACATCGAGCGCAACTTCAGGAGCAGTACGCGCCTCAAAAGGTACAATACATTGCCCAAACAGTGCCCAACGGAAACTTCAAGGGTCAGCACGTGATGTCTGATAACCCTTTGACTTTTATGAGCTACGATGTGCCATCCGGAACTCCAGGGTTCCAGCCAATGTCTCTTGTCATGGGAGCCGATGGTAGTACTTCGTACGCAACTCACATCGGCCCAAATATAGTTACCGAGCAAGGATCTTCGGCTTCATCTATTGCTTCTTCTTACGAAACGGCGCCAACAGGCTTTGATCAATTCCAAGGCGATCCATCCATGTGGGCTCGTGCTCGACGCAACGGCAGTGGAAATAGCCTGACAGCATACACGATCGACTCATCTAATCGAGGAGCGCGTCTTGCCATGACTCACAGTCCAAGCGAGGGTAGTATGGCTTCGCGCAGACATCGTGCGAGCTCTCACGGAAGCGCGAGCGAGAGCTCCTATCACGATGTGAACCAATCTGGATTGAGTCGAAGCGGTTCGGTTGGTTCGTGGCGCAATGATCGAGTTCCTTCCTCTACCTATGATCGCCGGCTTCCGACACAATACATTTCAAGAATAGACGGAGTTGTGAGCGATCAACAACCGCGTGGACGACCCCCTTCTATGTCCATGGCACCAGGACATCGACCCAGCCCCAGAAGCCGCAAACCAAGGGCGCACGGAGAAAATGATGAGGGCTTTACCATGATGACCTCCGCTCTGTTGAATATGCTTGACACACCGGAAGAGGCATCGACTGAAAGCTTCAGCGACGAAGACAACAATCGCTATCGCTTACAAGAGCCGTGTGAAGAGCAACGCCCCCTATACGGCGACCCGTTGGACGTCGAATCATCCATGTTTGAACGTTTGTCTTTGAATGGTGTAAAGCACAATTACCAAATTCGATCCGTATCAGATACAAACACGAGTGATTCATGGTCTCCAACGTGGCAGGGTTCCTTAAGAGGGCCAGCTTCCCCTCCTGCATCCTCACTCGATGGCAATGCTCAAGCTTTGTCGGCTATCCCACCACGCCATTCGCAAGGTCATAACACCCCACCATCCTCTGATATCGGTCTCTTTATACCCTAGAGAGTATTCGAGGATATGGTGTTTGGGTCATGGTTGCTCGCTAGGGCTTTCAATTACAAACTCATCCGCTTCACTCACTGTGCTACACTACAAATCAACATTCATCTGACTACTTCGAGAAGGGCCAACACATATCTGTTCAATATCCGGCACGCGATCCGCTGCAGCTTTTACTAGAAAGCGGACCAGACCACCCAGTTTTGGGCTCTATTTCGGAACCATGCAAATCGCAAATATACGTTTTTTCAACACGCACGGGCAATCCAAACTTGTATATTACAATCAGTTTAGCTGTCCCGTTGCTCCATAATGATTCCTTTAATGCATCTCAATGGATTATACTTTCCTAGCCTTCTCGTCATCAACCACTCCCCCGGCCGTTTTGGCAATGCAGAGCATCGAATATATGATCGTGCCGCCATCGGCATATTCAACCGAGTAGCCGTATCGACCTTTCCTTTCTACTTTCATCGGAATTACACTTGGTGATCGTTTATTTTTCGTTGTGTGCGTTGAGACCATCGGACCATCCAATACCGCTTGAGCAACCTCGGCGCCAGGCTTTTCTGCAAATGGTGAATCCTCGATCAAATTACCAGTCTTTGGGTCTCGTGCGCGTAAAGACTTTGCTGACACCAGCTTCTGGATGGCTCCCGTATCAGACATGAATCGAACTATGAGAGTATTGTCGCTTTTGGCCTTCTCGAAAGTCGCGTGTAAAGATTTAAGCGAATATCTTCCAGGATTATTGGGGAAGAGTATCACTGTTTTATCATCATTTGTACTGCCAAACTGCAATTTCAGCATCTCGCTCGAGACATTCGAGGCCAATTTTTTAAATGCTATTAGTGATTCAGTGGCATCTGTAGGTCGTATCAGTGTAAGTGGCTCTCCCTCATCGTTGGCAATATTCGTCCTTGTCGCCAACGGAAGTTGAACAATATCTGATGGTTGCAGAAAAGAATTGGCGTCTGTAAGAGATTGCTCGCGGATACTTTTTCCAAATGGATAATGAATTGAGCCTCCTTCACACTATGCACCACCCGCCAATATGAGTAAGAGCGAAAAGAATTGACTAATAAACACAATCAGTTGTGCTCGGCAGAAACGTACCTTAAAATAGGACATATTTTCAACGACCGAAAGGGTGGGTACACCCATGGAGGTAAACATTTCGATTCCTTTTTGAGTGTCCGACAAGGCAAGCTTCGATGGGGTGGTGACCGCCACAGCGCCACTTAGTTGCAGATCCTGAAGAACCCCGATTTGAACGTCGCCGGTTCCCGGAGGCATATCGAGGACCAAGACGTCCAAATCTCCCCAGTCAGTTCCTTTCAATCTGTCGAAGAGTCAAAGAATCTGTGTCAGCTTACAATATCTACCTCTCTGACAGATGGCGAATCACTTATTCATCATTTGTTATCCACGCACAATTGGGAAACTACTTTGCCCGCGAGCGGTCCTCTCATGATGGCGGCTCCATTTTTGTTCGGACCGCTTCCGGGAACGCCGGAGTCTTTGGCCACAAAGCCAAGTGACAAGGCTTTCACCCCCTTGTGTTCAATGGGATATACCATCCCGGTACCTTTTGGGGATCGCCGCACAGTAACATCCTTAGGGTGTATCAGTAAAGGCAAAGAGGGTCCATATATGTCAATGTCCAAAAGACCGACGCGTCCACCCATCCGGGCGAGTTCGTATGCTAAATTGACTGCTACAGTTGACTTTCCCACGCCCCCCTTGAACAAAAGAAAAAGTATGAACGAAAATAAGAAATAGAGCCCAAGTCAGTTCCTTTCCTACCAATGGAAACCACAGCGTAGCAGACCTTTCTTCGAGGCCGCATAAATCTCTCATACCTTACAACTGTAGACAGCCAAGAAGTGTGTAACATTGGCTAAACCCGGCCCCAAACTTTTCACCAGCTCGTCTGGTTCGTCCATTAGACGCGCCATCATTGATACAGGTGCGGCGGGTAGTACTTGGACCGAGACTCTCGCAGAAACACTAGACTTGCCCCTATCGTTCAACCAAGTCCGCAACTCCTGTTCCGCCTCACTGCGAATGTTTTCTTTCAAGTCGTCTAGCAAGGGATGCAACAACGACGGCGGTCTCAACAGGATTTGCAAGGAGCCGTCAGTCGACGATACTGACACTTTTTTGTGCAGCCACTGCAGATCCTGGAGCGTCTGACCCAAGACGGGGTCTCGCACCTTCTGAGCAACCCTCCCGCAAACGCGATCTTCCAAATCTGCCATTTCACGTCGGCTGAAAGCTGCCAAAGGAAAAGACGAAACTGTAGAAGAGCATCTCCTTGAGTGGCTCCTACTGTAACAAGGGGGATACGCGTTTCGTGGTTGGGTCTGAGCCCCCTGGCAGCGAGAATTTTGTGGCAGCTTTGGTGGTTCCACGAAAGAACATCTCGAGATCTGCCGCAAGCTTGGGCTCGCCCAAACCTTCGGTAACGCAGAGATCGCTGGCTTTCGGCCTACCAAGGGGAGCATATTTTAGTTTTCGTCGTAATGGGAGCAAAAGCAGCAGCGAATACGAAAAGGAAAAGCGGAGCGGGACGGGTCTCGTTTTCGACCGCCAGTATTTCTAAAATGGTATTCAACGCAAACGATGATAAAATGTAACAATGATATCAGGCAAAGAATGGATTCCTGCGATACTACAGAAATCCCTTATGTAACATCGAGTAGATGAGTGTTCCCTTGTTACGACTGCCGAGCCGTGAAACATACGTCATTGATCAACATACCCGGAAATAAATGATTGCTTGACGCCACAAAACCCACTGGACACATCACGAAAACAAGGGCGTGAGACAAACCTTGATCCATCGGTTTTGTGTTGTGCTGGCGATCTTTCCTATTGCCTTGCAAGTCCGCTACTTGGTAAAGGAGACGAAGACCGAACCACAAAAGCACTGTCGGATCCATCATGAAAATCGCTGCATTTCTTCTCGGACTTGTATCGCTTAGCGCTGCCTTTACCCCGCAGCCCCGGATTTCATTGGGTGCCAGAGCCGTTTGTGGTACAACCTTGTACGCTGCCGTCGCCTCCGTAAAGGATGTTACCGACGATGCGTCGGATCGCATGGCGAAATCGGTCGATTCGGTCCGCTTGAACCTACAATCGGTCCGTACGGGTCGAGCCTCGGCCCAAATTTTGGATCGCGTCAAGGTGGATTACTACGGCGTCGAAACGCCGCTTAACCAAATGGCCACGATCAGTGTTCCATCTGCCCAGCAACTGTCCATTGATCCTTACGATAAAACTTCTTTGAACAATATTGAGACTGCTATTGTGGAATCAGACTTGGGATTGACTACAAACAACGATGGATCCATCATCCGCATCAACATTCCTTCCATGACAGAAGATCGGCGTAAGGAGATGCTAAAGCTCTGCAAGTCCATTGGGGAAGAAGGAAAGGTTGCGGTTCGGAATATTCGACGGGATGGTCTAGACACCATCAAAAAAATGGAGAAAAGCAGTGATATTGGTACGTGCCGAATAATGCAATTGAACGGCCGCGCTCACACTGTCTCGTTTCTGATCTAACGATTTGCTATTCGGAATCCTCTGGTTCCATTCGTAGGCGAGGACGAAATGAAGGATGGTCAAGACACCATGCAAAAGCTCACCGATAAGAATGTCAAAGAAATTGATGAAGTTGTCGGTGCTAAAGAGAAGGAAGTCATGAAGGTTTAGACCAAAACGGGCAAATTGCATTGAATTGGTCTTCTCGCACGTAGGTCTACGAAAGCAAAATAATCACCAGTAGCATTTCCAGATAATAGTAGAGAAACATCGTTTTGCAATATGATGCTTGAATTATCAAAGGCTAGATGCTCCAATGTAGGTGAACCTGACGATATTCGTCATAGCCTCGATGTGAGTTGAACACATGAACTAACTGTAAACGTAAAAGATGCCGTGGGTCTATCTATAATTATTCCGCGCTGAGTCTCGGAGCGACATATTGGACGACTGACTTTCTATTTATGCAAGCACGCGTATATGGGGGGGGGGGGGGGGGAGCTCTTGCCACGACCAGAATTCGGCTGCAAGGACGGTTAAACGCTACGGGTGACTGAGGCTTTCTATTAGAATGCCTACTGGAACGGTACGGTTTTTCTGCTGACTGTGAATACGACGGTCTCGCTGTCAGTTTCCTACAGAACAAGCCTCCAACAGAACACTTTGGGGGATTACCTGCAAGCCAACTATCATACATTGCAGGCCAAAGGAGCTTACTGTATCATGAAGTGGACGAATGTCCATATTTGGCTCGGTGTAGGGACGCTACTCGCAGGACGGGAATCCAGCACCGTACACGCCGAGTCGCACGAGCACCGTTCCCGGAAGCTCGCAGTAGCCGTTGCGTCTCGGTAAGTCCCGAGGCATTTCGTGTACGATCAGGTTATGTACCGGAATGAATTTACACTCACCAGAAATGGCGCTTGTGTCCAAATCGGGTGCGTCTTCTTTCTATAACAGTGTCTTGCAGAAGTCAGTGAACGACTTTGTGACAAATTCAATTGCGCGACCGCAGCAGTTGATGTTGCCGCCCCAGATGCAGCAGCAATCGACGTTGCATCTCCACAGAACTTTAGAAGATGGATCCAATGTAGAATGCGATGCTGCCTTTATGGAGTGTATTCTCAACGACAAGTGCGTAGAGTGCTTTCTGAAAATGCAAACGGAAGGGATCGATTGGGCGTTCGTCACCAAAGAAACGCCGTGCGATTCGGTCTTGGAGACGCTCTACGACAAAACGTTTTGTCTCAATCAGCGTGGTGATGAAGCCGCTGAGGGAATCTTTTGTAGTACGTTTGCTGCTTGTGTGGATACAACACAGGAAGTCCCAGAAGAGGACGACAAAACGATTGATTGCAGCAAGCTTACTAAATGTGATTGGCCCGGAATCCATCTTAGCTTTTTGGGGGATGGTGTGTGTCACGAGAATCTGGAGGGTTGCTACAATACAGCCGTTTGTAATTACGATGGGGGCGACTGCTGCGACGACACTTGTTCGACCGACAGCGACTACAAAAAATGCGGACAAGATGGGTTTTCGTGCAAGGACCCTAGTAGTGCCAAATGTGACTCCTCTCTTACCACGGGCTGTCCGATAAGCGACGACGACGATGGCGCGTTCCCTTTACCACCCCAGTGCTCTGATTCCCAAGCGCTTTATCGTTTGGTCATGTACGATTCCTTTGGCGATGGCTGGGACGAGACAGTTCTCACAATTCGGGATGCTGATACCAGACGTAGTGTTTACACCGGATCTTTGCAGGAAGGGTCACAGGGTACTCAACTTATCTGCCTCAGTCGCTATGCCCAATGCTATCACGTCGATGTCAACGGTGGCACCTGGGGCAACGAAGTCTCGTGGGAAGTCAAGCCCTACACAGATGGTACTCCGGCCTTGGCTGGGGGAAGCTCGCCTATGAGTTGCGACTTTTCCGTCTCTGGAGGCAAATGTGAAAAAACATGCACCGGACGACCCAATATTCGTCCCGCAGACGATCCAGAGTACAAAGAATTCAAGGAAATGTATACTTGCATCAACGAAAAGTGTCCGATTCAGGTAGGGGCATGTCAGAAGGACGAAGCTTGCAGCAACTGTTTTGTGGAAGAGGCTCCCGATTACTGTTTTGGCATTGACACATTTAATGCGGTAGTCGATTGTACCTTGTGCAAGTGTAGCGGAGTCAAAGATAGTGATTTCTGCGACAAGAAAGCGTCCCCAGGTATAATCATCCCGGATGCAGACGCCAAGCCCGGTGGAGATTCTGTCAAGAAACCCTGCACACCAGCTGAGACACTCAAAGGTGGGCAATCTGTAATAAAGTTTAGCCAGTGCACTGATTTGGATCAAGTTGGTATGATGGTAACCGATTTCGATCAAAGCAACTTTGGGGATTTGGATGTGTTCGAAATGTGCGCACATTCGTTCAACAAGGATGTCAACCATGGTGGACGCACGGCACAAGGATGTATGCAAATTCTTGCCAACACCATGAATACTGCCGCGAGAGACTCGAATTCCTCGGAGGATCAACGCACTACAGCAATTGCTGCCTTGGCCAAATTCCTGTACACAGACGCGAAGAGTTTTTGCGATTGCGCAAAAGATGCTTCTGATAATTGCCCTCTCTGTCCTTCATTCGCCAATTTCAAGACTCTCTTATACGAGTCACTAGATGCATGTCAATCTTTGGACGAGATCGACTGCGACGCTTGGGACGAGTTTCAAAAACCGTGTAAGCAGAATCTACAGTCCACGTTTGGAACGATCGATTTCACGAAGGAGGAACAGTGTGATTTTGTCCATGATAATAGCTGCGGTGGCGCTGGTCCATTTCCAGCCTTTCGTCGACTTGATTGCGGAGACGAGCTGGAATCTACTGTTTGGAACTTCTACCTTGACTTTGCCAAAGGCTGTTTAAGCGATGCCCCGCCGACCCCTGTAAGCCCAACTCCGTCACCAGTGACTCCGCGGACCGCCGTCCCCGTTGCACCAGCTCCAACGCCGGTCAATCCTTCACCCTACGATCCATCTCCTGCGCAGCCGTCGGACAACAAAAAGCCATATGTGCCTCCAGAGGAACGTGACAAGAAAAAGTCGAAAGACGCCAAACCCGACGACACGAGCAGTAAGAAGAAATCGCACTGGTTCCGAAATCTTTTCATTCTTTGTTTGCTCTGTGGAGGAGGTTATTACTACTACAAACGCCGATCAGAGTTTAGCTTCGTTCGCTACCGCCGGGCTCGGAACTTTGGCGGCGACGAAGATGGCGTGTACAGCGGTCTCACAATGGAAAGCTCCACATCATTCGAGCCGCCGTCATTGCCACCAACTCCTGCTGCCATGGGCAACTACACATAACTTAAAAACATTGCATATCCTTTTATTACTTCCATCATGTCCCCACGTTTGGAGGGCAGGAACCGCTGCCTCTGCGATAGATTAGTGCCAGCTACTTTCTATGAAAACCAATCTAAAGGTAGATGCAATTTACAACTCTTAAAATACAGGCATGTGTGGAAAAGTCTAGAGATGTTGGTGTTGAATTGATAGCATGTGCTTTGTTGCTGTTGAGTCTTATCAGAGATGCGAGCAAAAAACGGGTTGCAGGTCCGAGTCGTTGTACCAGGCACACCAGCATCGACGAAAGGGATCGTAATATACATGGACCTCGCCGTTTAGTGAAGCCTCCACCCGTGTAATGTTAGCGAGCGCCTGTATTCGATATCGCTCTTCCTGGTGGGAATATGAATGACGTAGTCGTTCTAGTGTTCCGAGTTTTCTCAGTGAGGGTAGCGTTTCGATTGCTGGTGATTCTACAACAGCAAGTACTCCATGGGGTCTATTGATATCATAGGTATCGACATTTGTCGCACATGTTGGGCGGACGCCGGAGGCGTTGTCGCCAAGTCGGGCCACATTTACTGCAACACACAGAGATTGTGCAATCTTACGTGCACCTGAACTATGCCGAATTGAGTGAAAGAAAGATGTTGAATCTCGACCTGCTTGTACCATGACTGTTTCCGGTGAACCGGGATGATTCATCAGGAAAGGTGTTAAATCGTAAATATGTCCATTGAGTCCAATCAAACATGAGTCAAACGTATTCTGCCCGGCCAAGACATAATTTAAATAACTCAGGCCGAACAAGAAATAGAACTCCTTGTCGTAGATTGGTGGAACCAATCCGGATCGGTCGAAAGCACCGCGTCCAATCGTCCATGCGTGGATCAGCCACGCGTAATCACGATGCCAGAGAGACTTCCACAAGGCTTCACTCGTTTCTCCGCATTCAACAGCATCTTGGCATGATTTATCAACGCACGCAAAACTCACAACATCTTTCGGAAGAAGAAACGATAGAATATTAACCAACGCATCCGGAGGCAAACGCGTCAAAGAATTCGTACCGACGTGAGTTTCGTCAGTGTTTGTAGGAACAGAAATCGTGATAGCTTTGGGTGGAGAGGAGGAGGAAGATAAACCTCCGAAACTCCAGAGCTTCACAAAATGATGACGCGATGCCGAGAGCTTCCAAGCATAGCAAGAAGCAGTCATGTATTTAATGATCGGTGTCAGTGTAGGTAGAACTGACGCGCCTGAGCAGTACAAGCCAGCCCCGTTTAGGAGTTCTTCTGTTTCGGCTTCGTGTTGATCCATAGCACACCACCACTCGTCCATACCAGTCGAGCCATCCTCGGTGCTCTTTCCCGTCACAGTAGCATCCTCCGGAGCTGCGTAACAGTGGTTGCAACTCATCTCTCTCCGGAATACAGTTATTGCACCCAAAGTGATCAACAGCACCATTTGAGGGCCCGAGACACAAGCGTTCTCACAAAGACTCGAGGTCAATTGTCTAGTGTAGTCCATCTTCTATCTCTGTTCGAATCCCAAGGCCCGTTCAAAGGTGACAGAGTGTGCTATAAAACCTCGGAGGATACTGGAGCCCGACTTCTGTGTCGCAAGATTTCGTTCGTTTTCGATTGGGCCTGGCGATGCGCACCCGATTTTCTGCCGTCGTCATCGAGATCGAGAAAGCAGTTTTTGGTGTATCCTGCGGGGGCGCAGCTGTTCGGACAGACGGCCATAGCCTACTTTGCCCGAGCCGCGGTGGCATGTATTACAGTTAGTCGAAGGAATCGAAAGAACAATGGCATCATCAACTGCAGAAAGAACAATGGCATCATCAACTGCAGTCCTGCCAAGTCGTGACAGAAAATCGAACGTCAGTCTGTCCACCAGACTAAGGCTACGAGAGCTTTCCCGAAACCTAATAAAATACCAGACACCATGGTCATTGGGGAAAGTATGAACTCCTGATTGTATATGAAGAAGCTTACTAGAAAACAAAGTTATGCAGAACTTACTAGGATAATGCCTATATAGACAGCCACTCATATATTACCTCCATCTTTCTTCTGCGTCATCCACATATGATTTCTTCGAGCCGAAGAAGTGCGCCACAGCTTCATCAGAGTGTCGCGAAAGCGTCCGCGCCTGCCGTAAAAGACTTAGGCGGAGCCTTGCGTTAAGGGAGGGGAAGAACTCCTCAAGGGAGTGAGTTGGTCGTGTCAAGCGATAGATTGTATCGGGACCAACTATCCTAGAGAAACAGACCTTTTGGTTTGTGTAGATCCTAAAAATATAAGGTTAGTTGATTACGCTAAATTGAGGAAGACCGGTCATTGTATGGAGACAATGACTGTGAGGAGAGATTGGCTGTGTACCTTAACCATCATGAGTGGGTTCCTTGACACTCGCCCCACAGACAATCTCGGGGTGGTTACCAGCCTAGAACTGTACGGCGTTCTTTGAGAAAGGTGGCCGTCGGGAGAGGCTTGGTGAGGTGGTTGGCCCGCTGATTGTGGGTAGGAATGTAGACAATTTGTAGATCCTTGCATGTACAGAGATGTTCGCGAAACCAGAAGTATCGGATAGCAATGTGTTTACTGCGTGGTGTCATACGGGGGGGGTCGGTAGTGGCCAGAGTAATGCAAGCTTGGTTGTCTTCAAAAATACGACTTTCCTTTTCATAAGGTAAGGAGAGTGCCTGAGAAATGCGACAGTGTGTATCACGAAGTGGTATGAGGGCTTTGAGAGCAGCGGACAAAGAGATGAACTCGCTTTCCATGGTGCTGAGGGCAATGACGCCCTGTAGTTTGGAAGCCCAGACAACTGGTGTGTTGCCCAAGGTAAGAAGGTATCCGGTACGTGAGCGAAGGTTACCAACAACATTGGGTTGCTTTGCATTCCATAGGCCGGAAAAATCAGCATCGGCGTAACAGTCCAGACGACAGGTGGTGGTGGTGGGGCGAACAATAAGACCTTGTTGGTGGGTACCAATGAGGTAGCGACCAATGCGTTTGACAGCTTCCGTATGAAGCTGTTGAGGGGCATGGGAGAAGCGAGCACACTGGTGAACGGCAAAAGAAATGTCAGGACGGGTATTGTTTGCCAAATAGTTCAGCATGCCAATAACAGAGCGGTAATTGAAACGCCATTGATCATGGGGTGCGTTGTCCTCGTCGGCGTGTAGGATGGTGACAGCAGGGGTCGAAACAGGTTTAGCATCGGTAAGCCCAAGGGCGTCGACAATGCGAGAGATCAGGTGAGGTTGAGTAAGATGCAGAGAACCGTTGTCGGAGGTGGGAGCCATTTGAATGCCAAGATAATTTTCCATAGACCCAACACCTGTGTCGGCATCGATATCAAATTGACGCTGACAAAGATCCGTAATGACACCGGAGATGACGGAGTCGTCGTGGCTGCAAATTATTGCATCGTCAACCCAAAATAAAAAGATACAGTCTTGACGGAGGAATAGACAGGGGTCAATTGGAGAAGGAGTGAAGTCCATGGCGGCCAAAGCTGTGGTAAGGTGGTCATACCACATACGAGGGGCACGAGCGTCGCCATACAGGGATTTAGTGACTTTCATGCAGTGAGTAGACCCTGTGTTCGAAAACCCGGGAGGGAGCGAAAGGTATATAGGTTCGTCGCGTTCGGCTTGGACAAAAGCATTGGCAAAATCAATTTGTTGGGACTTGATGCCGTGTTGAACGCACAAGGAAAACATAAGGCGGATGGTGTCCCATGAAGCGACGGGAGCATAAGTATCGTTACGGTCCAGTTGTGGTGCCTGTAAGTCACCGCGAATACAGAGGCGAGCTTTATACTTATAAATTGTGCCGTCGGGAAGACGTTTGCGCTTGAACACCCATGTAGTAGGAATAATCTTGCCTTGTACGGTAGCTTTGGCAACGATTTTGTAGGTGCCTTTATCATGAAGCTGCTGTAATTCCTTGTTCATGGCCTCTTTCCAGAGTTGCGATTCGGGGTCTTCGTGGTCGAGCGAGGCGACTTCGCGGTAACGCGGGTTGTCGAGGGCGTCGATTTGACTCTTAAAAAGTAACGGGTGAAGGACGTACGTTTCCATAGTGAAAGGATCGACGGTGACGTTGAGAAGGTGCTGAAACGGCTGGAGGCACGGATCACTGTATACATCGGTGGTCCAATTAGCTTGGTGGATGGTCTGGAGCGTTAAGTTGTTAGGAAAACTCAAGGATGGTGTATCGGCGAAGAGAACGTGCTTGCGTCGAAAATCCATAGTACTGGAGTCCAAAGGATTTAGAAACTTGTCGGTCGGAGTTCGTGTGCGAGAGGAGCGGCGCAGCAGTGGGGACTGTGTTGGGGACGCAGGATCGACAGATGGAGGTTCGATGGTTGCTGGAACGGACGGTGGTACAAGAGTGGTCACCAAGTCTTCGAGAAGTGTCTCGTCCCAATCCAGTGTATTGGACTGGTCGGCGTTGTGGGGATCAGGCGGTGACGACTCGCCCAAGTCCCGTGTATGAGGCGAAAACTCGCCCGAGTCGAGTGTCGGGTCGGCAAGAAGGGGAGAAGAGGAGTCAAATGGATTGGAATCAGAAAGGGACTCGGTTTGGCTGTTGGTACGAAGCTGTGTACGAGTGTCCTGGAGGTGACGACGGAGGCGAGAGTCTTTGTCGGAGATTTCGTCGGCAGAGAGCCATTCGTCCGCTAACTCGGGAGCGGGTCCATCTTCGGTAGGGTCCCAAATATCTTCAAGAAGATTTTCGCGGGAACCAGGTTGCCGGAGAAGGTCAAGGATGGCTTCATGTCGGTCAGAGACCGCCAAACTGGTGACAACGGTAGTGAATTTTTCGTCAAAAACTACGTGGAATTGGGGACTGATGGACCCTGTTTGTAGGTTCAGGATGAGGCTGACGGAGGTGGAGTGGTTTTGGGAAAACCCAAGAAATTGACCCTGGCGTGACCGAGGTTTCCATTTTGGTAACTTTTTACCGTCTTGGAGTTTGGGGTCAAGCACAAAAGAGGGGCAGCCAAAGACGCGAGCACGGCGGAGGTACACACAGTTCAGGCGAGTGCCACAGAAGAGCTCAATGGGAGCCAGACCTTGGCTGCGTTTTGGAATATGGTTGTGTAAAAACGCAGCATAGTCCATGGAAAAGGGCCAAAGATCTTCCGAGAACTGATTGGGCCAGTGGAGGGCCATGTGAAGTAGCATTGAGCGAGCCATCATGGTAACGGTTTGAATGGCGCGTTCGGCGGAACCGTTTTGGTGGTGAGCGCCGACCCCGGAGAGGGACTGAGATTGATTAGCACTCAGAAGGGAATCCAACCAAACTTTTGATGTGAAGACTCCATTGTCGGTGCGAAATTTTTCAAGAACGTTGCCACACCCAAGGGACTGGATTTCGAATGATTGTTTTGATTTGATGGTGTCGGTGGCGCCCAAGGTGGGTTGGTGGTGGACGGATACAAAACCGGAGTAGTGGTCGTAGAAGATGGTGCCACCACAGTGTTTTGTGGTCTCGTCCTCTCGCCCACGAGTTGACAGAAGGCGGCCACGGATGGCAGACTCGTAATGGTCCACACTGACCAACTCGCCGGGCCGGGACACATCAAAGGAAAGGGAGCCGGTGGTATGAGGATCGGGGCGGGAATGTTTGCTGCCGGAGGG
>NC_011697.1:0-1637 GCF_000150955.2 Phaeodactylum tricornutum CCAP 1055/1
ATATACACAGGCTTTTCCGACACGACTTGTGGAAGGGATGATCGCTTGTACAAGAGATGCCATGGTGGACTTACCTATATGGTCTTCGACAAACTTATGGAAACCAGTGTTGTTGTCGGAACTGATTGTAAACAAGCGTCGGAAAGAAATGTAGCGTCTGTACGGCGTACTATCCTTTAAAACGTCTTGCCCCCGCTCGCGAAAACTACAAGATTGACTACCTTGTACTTTTTCTCGTCTCTACTCTGAGATTCCAATCCAAAATTTCCCGATCTCGCTTTTCTCCTTGCTTGTACATAACTTTGCTATCAAGAATGAGACGTCGAAACAAAGGGAATTTGAGGATGAAGCTACCGGAGAAATGCGTGTCGACAAATGCTGGTTTTGAAGGCTGTGGCCTCCTTCAGCCTCATCTCGAGAAGGGAAATTTCAGGATCTCTCAGTTTTGCCGCTGGGATACAGAGCTTTCATAGTTGGCTGTGAATTTCCGGCTGCATTTCCTTGGGCTGATATTGTTAAAAGCGATTACGAATCTCCACTCTTCTGAAGGAGATTGAAGCAATGCAATCAGCAGAAGAAAGGAAAGCTACCATGAATCTGAACCGTTCAAAGGATTACGTAGAAGATTAATTAAAGCTGGAAAAAGGGAGCAAGACACTAACAAAAGACTTTTGATGAAAGGCAAACAGACGGTATATTCTACTATTTACGCAAAGACCGAGCAGACTGAAGAAGCGCTGGCTCATCGCATAGGACAGCTGGAATTCGCCTTACAAAGGCAAGCAAGCGTTTCGTGTGCAAACAGCATGGACCAAGTCCTTTTCCTTATTGAAATAAAGCTCTTCAAGAGCGTCGGTGAGTGTTTCCTTCGGATTCTGACCGCACCTTTAGCACTGATGCCGCATTCAATTCATTACTTCCTCCAAATGGTCAAAAATCATCTTGGGGATGGATTGACTCTTTTTCACAGAGATATTAGCAGGGACAACCTACACGCATTGTCGCTCAGTTCGCAAAGTTAAGAATTGTCCAACACATGCTTAGGCAACATTGTCCAAACAAAGTTGCTATTTGCGGAGCAGTCTGAGCATTATCAACTCTCAAAAGTATTGCGTTACTTTTTCTGCCGGCAAAATGGTAATTACCAGGTCCAAGTTATTGTGGACCAGCCTTTTAGAGGCCAAGAAAGGAACACCTAAGAGGCATTTTTTAGCAAAATCATGGAAGGGTAGAATCTTCTTGATCGTATTTTCAGATTGGAAAGTCTGAATGTTGCTAAATTCAAGTCAGTTTGGGTGAGAGAGACCTAAAATTTTATTCTACTGCACTGGAAGGGTGTCACAAAGACCAGGCATCCAAGTGACAGAATTGAAAACCCAAGCAACACTGCAAACAAGCATATTCATTCAACTCGCTTTTTGAAGGAAGTAACAACTAGACGTGCTCTATGACTGTTGGAACAGTATCACAGCCAACACCACGGGAGCCATTGGTCCCAGTAGCAAAAACTAAATTGAATATCGACCACTGTTAGCTTTTATTGATAAGTGAACAAGAATAAAATAGAGAAAAATCACTGATCCGGCCTCGATGAGGCCGCAAAATCACTAATCCGGCCAAAACCTATATTTCGTTAA
>NC_011697.1:1687-18630 GCF_000150955.2 Phaeodactylum tricornutum CCAP 1055/1
GACCTCAAGATGTGTTTACCACAAACGACTGTGCAATGGGCAGCAGTGGTTTGACGTGCTGTCAAGACTGTTAATCTGTTACGGAGTACTACCAAAGCACAACCGAGGACGGATCGCTGTTATGACAGTGTGTGGTAAACAAAGGTGGGCGTTATGACGAACGACCTGCGATACACCTAAGCAAGCTTAGGGACTGTAAAACTCACTCGCTGACGACGCTCCCCACGGGTTAGACAGCGGATGCAAGGACCTATGCTATAATGCAATATTTGGATCAAAGAATTTCTAAAACAATGAGTGGAAAATTACATGCTACAAACTAGTCAATCTGTTGTTCAGTCCAGTGAACAATCCCACAAAGTGTCAGCGCATCATTGATCTTCCACAACTTCCATAATCTCAATAGACAATCTTTCTCCCACATGTATATATACCTCCTGAACTATGAGTCCCATGCACAACACCTATGGTGAGTAGCTGTTCTTCTTCAGTCCCACCATGTGTCTTGTGATAGCCCCTTTATTGCTTCAATCGTATTTTCGATGTTCCAATTATATCCCAGTCCATTTTGGTCGTGTAAACCGACAAGTGGAGACTAAGCACATGCGGCTCCGGAAACATAGCAATTGTACAAACGCTTCGATTATTGTGAGTCCACGTGGCCACGGAACAAGGCTTTGGTATCATTTCTGTGCGTGCCTCCTTAACTCCATGTGCATAGTTTTTGATTCACACTTGCGACATCCGTGTTTAGTGAATAATTTCCACAAGACATGTCGCAAGGAGGTAAACCACAACAGGGTAACTCAAATACGGTATATTTGCGCAATAAGGCCGACACAAACTCCATATGGGACGCGTAACCGCTGCGTCCATCGGATTGGCTCACACTTACACTTTCCTTACCAAGTGGGAGCTGTCCGAGGGACATGCCGCAAGGTAGCGTACCGTAACAGCGATGGTTTTGAACGAGTACTGCGTCTGCGCATCACCATCCAATCTTTTGCTGTTATCAATGTTGTTGCTATCTGTGCTGTTATTGACGCTTCTTATTGGAAAGAGCTGCTTCTTCTCTTTTCCGCCAATGGTGCCGGACAAAATCACCTCTTCAAGGAAGAGATCGAAGTGCCGAGATGCCGCCTTGAGCGATGACTCCGAAGAGCATCCCTTGCGAAGTTCGGTGACACCCTTGAGTTTTTGACAATTCATGATGTCTCAGCTAGGAAACAAGAGAACGAATCAGCAACAAAGGTACACAGTGCCTGCGGGTTTTGACTAGTATTGATTATTGTCTACTGCTGAACCAGAGGGGGAGGAGCGAAAATGATCAAGTTGCTATTGCTTGCTATCCTTCTGTTTACTTCCCTTCCTTTCTTGGGAGGCAACAAACCGCTGCGACGTCAGGCACTACAAACGTCGTGGTTCAACTATCGACACGGCAAGAATGCGATGCGTCCGGCGAACAGGGAAAATGTGAGGCCTGTTTGGCGAAGAAAGATCACCGGCCGGACAGATTTGAAATTCCTGTGACATCGGCCGAGTCCGGGTTCTCCGTGACGTGGCACTGTGGCGACGGACAGGCGCGATTACAAACCTGTAGTCGATCCGTAAAACGGCCCAAAACTGTGGGACGAAGGAACTTACAGTTAGTAAATCTTGATTTTGGCCGGATTAGGGAATTTCCTCAATAAAATAGCATCCTAGATGGGAATGGTTGCGAAACTTCAAATTGCCTGACAAGCCAAATTTACAGTTAAACAAACTGCGAACTTCACACTTCTGACATAACTGACTGTGACTGAGACAGTAAAAAGTCAGTCAGCATCGAAAATATGCAATAGAGTTAGTGTTCGTAAGAAAACCAACCGATGGCTGCTCGCGATGCCAGAAGTGTTGGACAAAGGCGACCAAAAGCAGAGGACCAACAACTCCACATCGTAATTGAAACTGATATGTCGAGCCCTGAAGCCAATTCAGATCGAATAAGGCAAAAAAGAAGTGCTATACTTGCAGAGATGAGCTCACTTGTGAATGTAACGAGCAGCTTGAATCAAGTGCTCGAGGATATCAAGCAGCAGCTCGAGATTTGTACTCTGGCAGCCAGTTCAAACTCTGAACACAACAAACGGACCTCATCACTTTTGATAGAAAAGCAAGATAAGCTAATGGTGGAATTGTCTCAATGGTCGGATATTGCAGGATAAAGCAGAGAAGCAAGGATCACCAATTGAACTGCCTGATCAAAAATCGAATTACATAATGTAAATTCTTTTTCACATCGAAAGTCTTCTCGAAGCTTTTTTTTTCATGGGGTAGTGAAAACATATATTAGTTTCTCTGCGTTCTTACAGTTCGGGCATTTTTCCTTCGACAAATTGCAAAAAAAATTCATGGCTGACGTATAGAGCGATCAAAAGAAGCAAACACAATTCTTCAAAAGCATCACTGTCTTTTGATCGATGCGCTTGTCGCTCCGTTAAAACGCGTTTCCTCTGGGTGACAACATTGCCGAACTCGGGTAAGAGCTAAATAACTGTTAAGACAGTAAATGTGTCGTATCGCCATCATTAAATCATAGTATAGCCCCTTCATCCTTAATTTCCTTACCGGTATAGTTGACTCGTAATTTCCTAATATAAATTCGTAATCCGACGCTGATATTTGATATGACCGTCTCTAGTTCCAACGGTAGCTCTATACACTGTGGCATGAACGACCTGAGACTTTATTGATACCATGTCGTAACTCACTGTTGTTAGCTACCGCAGACAAAAAAGCGTCGATTTCAACATTTCTCCTCTACAGTAAACAGGAACCAGATTCAAGTATCCCTCAAACTTCGATCGGCAAGAGCAATGTTGTGAGCGTATTATCAGAAATAACTGTGCTTGTATCTGGATTTGCTACACGAAGAAAATCCATTTTGTGAAAGTCAGTACTAAGCAAAAATATCCTTGTAGATTTACTGTACACCATCGAACGGTAACAGTCGAAAATTCTTTGATCACATCACCCCAAATTTGATGGAGTTTTTTCCTTGGCTGGGCATTTTTCACAATGGGTGAGTGGTCTTTGGTAATATTTATTTGCAAAGGCGGCAAAACGAGATAAATTGCTGATACGAAAACGTGCTATAAATAGATTTTTCTTTGATTACAAATTTTCCTTGATGACGAAAAACAATTGTGGTCAATTGCCATCGCTCAATATAGAACTGAAAATGGGTACAAAGCCCGAGTAGAGATAAGAAGCCTCGAGTAAACTATTTTCAGGCTTATTTTTGAAAACTCGCAACCCTAGTATATTACTAAGGAAATTTTTCTGCTTTCAATCGGAACAGATATCACATTTGTTTGAAATTGTCTCTTTTTTGTTTTCTGCAACAAATGTGTAACGATTGTTTGTTAGTAAGGAACGAATTAATGTCCTTAATTTTTCTAAAACCTTATCGACATTATTTGATTTATGTTTAGAATATGACATCGTCTCTGAACAACTTTTCTTAAAAAAATTTACCTGCCTTTTCTCTAGACGAGGTGAGAAAAATGAATATTCAATAGATAATCCTTATTGTTAAAGAATTGAAATTGAAAAGGTCCAAGCTAACAAAAAGGATGTGATCTGATAGCATGGATTTTTTCATCGAACACTGGAAAATTGGTTTTGAACGTTTATTGACTAATAGCATTTTAATAATGTTGACAGTCAATTGATTCACATATTTTTTCTTATCTTAAACGGTAATTTTGGATCAACAAATTTTATGATGATGTTTATGGCTTTTTTGTCCGATGTATTTTGAATACAACTCTGAAATTAGTTCTTTCTTTGAGAGCACCTCTCAATTAAATTTAATAATTTTCATTTTTCATGCACAGCTATCTTTTTCCACTTTTGAAACTGATTCAGGAATTTGAGGAGATCGAGAAAGGATATCACACTGCTACCGATTAAAAGATGACTACTTATGTAAGTGGTCATTATCTGAGCAGATACAGAAGCACTTCTAAAACGAAAAAATCCATATTGTTAGTCATGGTATATCTTATAGAGAGAAAGTTTTTACCAGCCTTTATCGAAAACAGGTACTTAGGTCAAAGCTCTCGGTATCAGCTACCATAAATGTGGAAACAAGACATAAAAAAGGATACTTCATTGCCACAGTGATAATTCGCGATGCTGCTACATTGGAAAGCTAGTCGTTCCCTCGCAAAGAGATGCCGATTCAATATTTGTTTTGTAAATAAAGGATTGCTTATACGTGACATGCTCTTTTTATTGCACAGCAATAATTTTTATTTCCAAATTGACATTTCGCAATGCTATTAGAAACATTCCCGCTCCAGCGGTTCCAGAGGACGCTGAATCAATCTGCTAGTCGTTGTTTTACTTTGGAGATTACTTCTGGCAATCCAACGAGACGCTGCATTAGTTCTGTTAAACGTTCTACTCCTATGGAAGCTATTCTACGTGGCGAACGGCGAGATCCCTTGCAAGACCTACAGAGACGGAAAAGCCGAGGTGTCCAAGACGTTGACCTGCTGGTCTCTTCCTCCACCGCGACCCGACCCCCTTAGACCACGTCCTCGCCCGCTACGTCCTTCACCCCGTCCGTCACGTCCTTCACCTCGCCCGCCACGTCCTTCACCTCGCCCGCCACGTCCTTCACCTCGCCTACCAGGTCCTTCACCTCGCCCGCCGCGTCCTTCACGACGCCCACCTCTGCTTCCGCGTCCCTCTCCTCGTCCATTGCGTCCTCGTCCCCCATGCCCATCCGTCTCTACGGTGCCCGATTCCACACGGAAAGCCGGGGTGAGTGTCTTCACTGCCTTATTCTGCTGCTTGTTGCGTCTCGCCTTGCCACTTCCCATAACCATAAAATCTTCTTCTTCAGAAACCTTTGCTGCAACTTTCGTGAACTCGTTTGCAACTTCTCGTTCCTTAGTCGGTTTGAGTAGTTCGCTTGAGGAGGCAGCCTTGGCAGCTAGAAACTCTTCATAGGTCATCGAGTTGTCCACCGGTTCAGGCTCAGCAGGTTCCTCGACCTCTTCTGTATTGATTTCTTCAGGCTTGTCTTCCTGGCCTACGAAGACAACTTCTGCTTCTGCTTTGTCAGTTCCCCAGTTTCTAGCACCGCCACCGGATTTCTTGATTTCTTTGCCGCGGCCCGTCCCAGAGCGGCGATCATAAGCTCTCTTCCCATCACGCGACGGTGCTCTTCCACCACGGCCAAACTTTGTGTTGCGGTCGTTTTGGTTTGGACGGCGACTGTCACAAAAAGAGGGAGAACATTTTATCTTTAGACGTCATATATGACTTTGAAAGATGCCATTGTTTTGAGCAGGGAAAAGGAAATCAACATACCGGTCATCGGGCTTCGAAGCCTCGACAGCAGCTTTGGCGGGCTTGCTATCCTTCTTCACGGCTGGAGCGGTATCGTCATCGTCCAGGATGGCAAAACGATTTGAAGACTGCAAAATCGCAAAATGAATGAGTTGAGTCGAACTTGCTTGCGGTACATTCGGCTGCTTTTCATTTTCTCATCTCGGTACAACTAAATAAAGGCTCTGGGGTTGCCCTGACTACGTACCATAATCTTTGCAGAAAGAAGAACTTGAAGGTCAAGTGATTAAGAGAATTCTTTCTGCCAGCCTGTGACAGACTAAGAACGGGTACAATCAAGTTAATCTGAGCAGCAAGGACAAGGAGTAGATCCTCGTGATATTGGAGGCCGGACGGATTTTCGGTATCGTGAGAGGATTGATTAGAGCCGCAATTTTTTAAGCTGTCACGCAGGGGAAGGGAGGAAAGCTGTTAATTTATCTCCAACCTTATTGCAAGTAAAGGTGAGGCGCAAGTCTCTCCTGTCGCTCCGTCGACGGGAAGGGAACAAATTCACCTAGTGAAGTAGACTTTTCATTAAGTGTAATGTAACATCAAATGTCATGCATCATGTAAGACGTACAAATTAACAGTAAGACCGTTGTGAAGATTGGGCCCCATTCTACTTCTAGCTAGATAGAAATCCCGCCCTTTTCCACTTCAAACATCGAAGGCTATTTTCATCCCTTGTTGGGTCTTTGTAAAACAAACAAGCTACGTAATCGTAGGCAATCTCTGTGGCCTTATACAAGAAACCCAATACAAACGTCGCCGTTTTTCGGCCTCAATCTTTGGTTACTTTTTGCTATCAGGAAAACGCAGTGGTATTTCTTCAGCTTAATTTGCCCAAACTGCCTTGGAGCACAACACCTATACTGTACAAGGCTGTGGCGGTAATGCGTAAAAGGCGAAGACATCAAGAAACAAATGATTTGACCTTGCAGACTACCAGTCCTCTACATTTCAATTATGTCCAATAAATTGATACGGATCTCCACATGCTCCGTTCTTGCTTTTCTTTTTCGTTTAGACCATCCTCTACACTTTTTTGCCTATCACACTATCACCCTCAATTTTGCGTTGACCAACTAATACCAGCAAATCTAATACATCCGTAAACACGCAAGGCAAGGCATAGAATCACTTCCTCAAAATAAGTACACACGACTTTTGTCTATAGATATGAGATAAAACCATTTGACAGTCAATCATATGGTAATCGTGATTTGACTCCTGCTAGTTCGAGATGAGACGCATGGTTGTGCAGTGCGTTTGCTCTACACTGTCACGGACAAACCAAGGGCAAAAGCTTTACATTGTAGACGAATGAATGAAAAAAGCTTATTGCAACTTCTGTATTTGCTCCTCGTGCCATCACCGCTTTCGTTTGAGCCCCGTTGACTGTGTTTGCTAACATCAATTAAAATATGTGGAGAATGCTTCGTGTCCAACAGAGACTGCGCTACAGAGCAGAAAGGAGAGTCTCCTTTGCGCCGTGTGGGGCAGTTCGTGGCAACGAGAAATCTCGCTTTACAGTTGATTCACGGTGTCGGCGAATCAGAGTTACAGTGAATGATATTTTTTCCGAGAAGCAAAAGCTATGCTTTGGCACGAACAGCACAGACGAAGACAACGCCTGGAAAACAAATGCAACGGGAAATTGGTTTCGGCAGTTACAATCCCCACCTAACGTCATTACACTTTCTCGAATTGCATGCACGCCGCTCCTTTCGTACTGGATTATTACAAATCAACACGAGGCTGCTTTAGCAGGGTGTTTCTTAGCTGGACTGTCGGACGGACTGGACGGTTACCTAGCTAAGCACCACAACATGGCAACTGTGCTCGGAACCTACTTAGACCCATTTGCGGACAAGCTTCTGATTAACGCGCTCTCGGTCTCCCTGTGGTGCAACGGTACGCTTCCAACGCCTCTTGTGGTATTATGGCTAGCGAAAGACCTCGTTCTGATGTCGGCAACCTACTTTTACGTTGCAAAACAAACACAGAAAGGTATAGCAGTTGTTGATCCCACAAGAACACCTTTAAAAGTGCAACCAACTTTTACAGGTAAAGTTAGCACAATGTTTCAATTCATTACTCTTGGCGTGGGCATTACTCTTCCGCTCCATGCTGGATTGGATGAAACGCTCACCGCCCTATGCTGGATTACTGGCGGCTCGACGATTGCTTCCGTTCTGAGTTACATGTCCTTTTCTGCTTTTGCAGCCAGTGGGAACATTCAAAAGAAATCTAACAAACAGAAGTGAAGGTTTGGATAGCAGAATATTGAGATTGCCGCTTCGTTGGCCAGTCCTCTACGGCTTTTTATATTGGGAAGTTGAACTGTTGTATCAATTGGAGATCAAGTTCGTCCTTGGCACTGTTGTGGATCCACAAGGATTCGCCCCATCTTGTAAGCTTTTTTACAAACACATATCCGTGGCCTTTCAAAAACTCTCTGATTGGTCCTCGAAGCCTCTCTGCTGTAATTACCTTGATCTGATATTTGTCGAGAGGGAAATTCATCATAATGAAAGACTCTGCGCCTTCCACGTCCAACGAAAGATAATCAATTTGGGTGGGAGCATTGTAGCGCTCCAATATTTCTAGTAGAGTGACGGTGTATTTGAGTTCGCTGTATCGTTGCCATCTTTTTCCATTGTCGAAGCCATCGCCTGCAATACCACCATGGTCCCCTGCTTCAAACCGAAAATGCACTTGTTCCAGACGAGCTTGTCCAACTACAGCACCGACAATCTGGCAATCCCTGTAGCTCAAATTGTGCCAATACATTGGATTGGGCTCGACGCACAATCCGGTCCAACCGTACTCTTGTTCCAAAGCGTAGGTGTTTGACAAGTCGGTCGCATCATTGGCAGCAAGATCAATAAAATAACCATCGCGTTTGCCTTTGAATAAGCTTGCTACGAGTTCATCTTGCGAAGCTTGCGAAAACCACGTGCGGTTGGACGGTAGTGTCTTCTTAAGCAAGTCTGTATGGCCGTAAAACACGTCAATCGAGTGCCAGCCGTCGCCAATGCGATCGACTCCGCCATCGGTATGGACGTGCGAAGTGACACAGAGAGGGTTGTCATGTCGGAGACACTCGTTGATGATTTGGCTATTTTCACTACGAGCTATGAAGTTCCCGTGTAGATGGCCGATAAAGCAACCTATCAGAAAGAGGGCCCACGGAAACAACGCACTATACCGGTTTGGCAGAGCGAACCATCCAGATCTTGGTGAAAAGCTACGACTGTCAGATCGAGAAACTTTCATGACAACTTTATCAAATCAAACATTGACCTCCTTTCTATAAAAACTATCGTTTGCGGAGTGTGCGATTCGAGGAGGGTTCGAGGAAAAGCCGCCACTCTGAAGACTCTACAGTGAACAGCGTATGGAGATCAGGATGAGGCAATCGGAAAGAATCTCCAGTTTTCTCTTCCTGTTAGCTATCGACTTCACTGTTGCTGAGCCCAAAAACGGGAACTGCATAAGGGAAGATCGAGCTTTTATATTTTTGAATTTGGTTGGTTTGAATTTTTATATGTTGAGGCTTACCATCATAGAATCCAGAATGTGGGATGTCTGAAATTGTGGAAAACTGCCAGGAAAAGATTGGAGAATAATTGGACGTTGTACCATACTAAACTGTAAGTCACCGGTGGTACCTACCTGTTCTTCCAGCGAGGAAAAATGGCAGACGTTGCCGAGGATCGACAGGATCGTTGGTACAAATGACTTCCGAAGAACATTGTGTAAGCGAAAGAACCGATTCAATCCCTTTATGGTCTCACTATCTTTCATCACAGTAACCTGTTTCACATTGCGGTATCTCACTATGATGTCGTCAGATCCTTCGGCGTTGAAACCCAGCAAACGAGCGCGAACGCAACGCAGCATCAGTTCAACGTTGTCGGCTGATCCAAAGTCTCGAGCAGACATCTCGTCGAGGACTCAGGAAATGAACCAAAGGGCGAAAGATGGTGCTCCCCTGAGCGAGACGGAACTGAGAGATGTCATCAACTCAGTCCAAAACGTCTATCCTTCGGAAACCGATATGAGCTGGGAAGATTTGCGCACCGTTCTGAAGGATGTGGCCCATCTCTCACACAAGGACTGGGCCGTTACAGGAAACAACGCCAAGCGTCTCGGCGAAAAGTTGCTCCAAGATGGCGTGTCAAAGAGTTCGCGCCAATTGCTCGAACGTATTTTGACGGAAGGAAAGTGGGACGAAGGAGCGAAGTACGCCACCGAGCGTCCTGATTCTGTGCAGCCCTGGGCAGTTTTGGTTACGGGAGTGAACGGGATTCGAAAAACGACTAGTATATACCAGACGTGGTTCCCCAATCTCTTGGGAGAGGCGCTCGTGGCACCAGATGGTGCTAAAACGCATTTTTCGAACCAGGTTTTGCCAGTAGGGTCCAATTCATTCTTCCGCCAGTTGGATCACATGATCGCCACACTCTGCAACGAAGATTTTGGGCTCCTTTACTCCATGACGTCAGAACTCCTGGACGAACAAATGCTGAAGGATCCTCCGAGAGATGTCATCAAGAAGTACTCTGATCTAAAGGCGGCCATCTTTACTCGCTACAGAACGCTTGCCGAACTTTTGGGAGCTCTTCTACTGACCGAAGCGCAGCTTGTGAAGTCAAACTGTATGATGGAGACTTCTGGTCGAGACGTAGCAATGTTCAACTACGTGGATCACTTCTTTCCGAAGGGATACAGCAAACTTGCTTTGCACTTTACGGTAAACGACTTATCTCAGGCCAAGGAATCCGTGGACCAACGTATGGTACGCGAAATACAAACAGGAATTAACGCAGTGAAAAAAGAATCTGTTTTCGATATTATAAATGCCAATGCTGGTGGGCCGTACGGATCGGAAGTCCTAGAAGGGATCCAGCGTGATTCTGACAAAGTATGGAATACGGTATTGGACGGCAGTGCAGGAGTCGGAAAGGATTGGTACAAGGCTACGATTCGAATCAATGCGAAGGCAAATGAACCGTGGACTGCTCAGGCTGTAAAGCCTGACGGAAGCCTTGGCGCAGAATTCGTATTTGAAAAGAGCCCTAGCTTTTGAAGACAAATATAGAAAGATCACTAGCATTGCTCACTCTAGTAGGACTACACATACTATAGAAACAGCACACCAGTCATCGTTGTCACCGCAGAGCCAGTGAGTTTTACCCGAGTATTGTGCACAGTACAAAAAACAACTCCACCTCTTTCTGAAACTTGGTTTCCAACGACATTTTCCTTCCCAAACTTTTGTGCAAAATAAGGTGCAAGGACACAGTGGGCTGATCCTGTTACCGGGTCCTCGTTAATGCCCGCTTTGGGCGCAAAAAAACGAGACAGAAAATCAACGGGTTGCTCAACTTCATCGCTTTGGGAATCGTCTTCTCCGGAATTTATGTCAGACGGGGGCGCGGAGCAACAGACAATGACACCACGAGAATAGCCGTCCCAGGATTTGAAGGCAGGATAGTTTAACCCCTCGTAAGGTATCTGACGGAAACTATCATGCGTTATCTCCACTAACAAATCGCCAATTTCAGAAACACCCATGAAAATAACGGAATCCGGTTGTACTCGCAATGCAGTGGACATCATGTGTTCGATTGCTACCTGGTCCTCGCCATCGGCATCGGTCACCTCCACCGCAGGCTTGACTGGAAACTCCATTGTAATTCGAGTATCGTTTGTACTCGTTATCGCCAACTCTGCGTTGACAATTTCTTTCCGGGCATGAAACACAATTGACGTCTCATTCCTATTTTTCAGCTGAACCGTATGATAAAGAACCGAAGCGGAGGCCAGCGTCGCATGCCCACATAGAGGAATTTCAACTGTTGGAGTAAAGTATCGTATGTGAAAATGTCGTTTGTTTTCGTTTTTTCCATCTTGTGCTTCGGCCGCTGGCCAGAGAAAAGCAGTTTCAGAGAGATTGAATTCCTTTGCCACCGTCTGCATCCATTTTGATGTCTGCTCATTCTCTTGATGAGGTTCCACAATAACAATTGCCGCCGGATTTCCAGAGCCGGGTCGGAAGGTGTCCGCAAATGCATCGACTACGTAATAGGGCCGTCCAGGTTTTCTCGCCGCATTTTCTAGATCAAGCTCCAAGTCATACCACTGTTCACTACCGTGAACGATTGAGCTGAGTTGTTTTACTTGGAACCCACATTCAACGTAGAACGCCAACAAGTTTTTCTTTGCCAAAAGCACCATTTTTTCAATGGTACCGTCGTTGTTTTTTTGGACGTCTTGAACATATTCTTTCAGCATTGCAGTCGCAATACCTCTCTTGCGATATTTCTGCTGAACGACGACGCTGTGTATCGCAAGGAGACTGCCGTTCGGAATATGTAGCGACATACTTTCGTGCTCAAATTCACGACAACGGGTGCTGCAAATGTACCCGATTACCACATCGTTGTCATCGTCTTGACCTCCTACTACTGCACATCGAAAATATGGAGCGGCGTGGTGCTGCCTGTATTGTAAAGCCGATTTTGAAGCAGCTTCGTCTTCGGGATAAGATGCTTTTTCAATCTGGGCGACTGCCGGAATGTCCGTAGGTCGAACTTCCCGAAAGCGAATATCCCCCCAACTAAGCGGCTTTTCAGACATGGCGGATGCAGGGGTAGTTGGTGGGGAGAGGTACCAGGACAGGTAGTCCGGAAGCCGATCAACGGTGGATAGCACAGTACGGCTTCAGGAGTTTACAGTTAATGTAAGTCTGTCAAGTGAGTGGCCTTCCAAGCGTTACAAGCGATCCTAGGGAACGGAGGAAGACCACAAAGCACCTAGAAGACCCCTACGTCAAGCATTACATGTAGGGTTCATATCCCTAAGTCTATTGGACAAGTCTATAATTCTATGCTTTACACCTTTGATCACTACCAAAGCATATGGGATCCTTCGGGTCCTCAGGGACACAATTCTAGCCCGTTATCGTCGCAGTTTTCTAATTTGTCAGACCCAGCGTTCTTCGCTGGGGTAGCGGGATCAAAAGGTCGTTTTTTCGTGTCAAGTGTTTGAAGTCATCGCCGACTCCGATTGTGCCTGAGGAGGTAGAGCAGAAATACCTGGCTATTCATGTTGTTAGTATAAGTCGCAGAAGCCTGCGCAGGCCTGGAATATACTGCTACGGTACACTACCTCGCGGCATGTCCCTCGGACAGCTTCCACTTACAGTTAGTAAGGAAAATATAATTGTGAGCCAATCCGCTGGACGCAACGTTTACGTGTCACGTATGGAGTTTGTCTCGGCCTTGTTGCCCAAATTCCGCGTATTTGGGTTACCCTATTATAGTATACCTCCTTGCGGTATATCTTGTGGACATAATTCACTAATCACGGATGTCGCAAGTGTGAATCAAAACTATACATGTGGAGCTAAGGGGGCGCAGAGAAATGATACCACAGCCTTGTTCCGTAGCCACGTGGACTCACAATAATCAAAGCGTTTGCCCAATTGCTATGTTTCCGAAACTGCATTTGCTTAGTCTCCACTTGTCGGTTTACACAACCAAGGTGAACTGGGACATAATTGGAACACAGGAGATAAGATTGGAGCATAGAAAATACAATTGAAGCAACAAAGGGGCTATCACAAGACACATGGTGAGACTGAAGAAGAACCTAGGTGGTGTGCATGAGACTCATAGTTCTGAAGGTATATATATATATATATATATATAAAGCTGCCAATTGAGATGATGGAAGTTGTGGAAGATTGAAGATGAGCTGGCACTTGGTGGGATTGCTCATTGGACTGAACAACAGATTGACTATTTTGTAGAATGTAATCTTCCTCTCATTCTTTTAGAATTTTTTTTAATCCAAATATTGCATAATAGCATAGGTCCTTGCATCCGCTGTCTAACCCGTGGGGAGCATTGTCAGCAAGTGAGTTTTACAGTCTGTCACAATATACACCACTGTACACCGTGGGACAAAACGCTGTTAGAAACAGAGTCTGGTAAGACTTGTGGGCGTTATAACAAACAACCTGCAATACACCTAAGCGGGCTTAGGGACTGTAAAACTCTACTCGTTGGCGACGCTCCCTTCGGGTTAGGCACCCCTGATATCAGCATACTTCTCCAGTTTCATTTTTGGGAACCGGTGTACTACTGTATCGAGGATGCATCTTTCCCTTCCGATGGTACCGAAAAGAGCGGTCGCTTTGTTGGCATTGCTGAATCTGTTGGGGATGCTCTCACTTACAAAATCCTCACGGACAACACCAACAAAATCTTATACCGCTCTAGTGTGCGTTCCGCATTGAAATCCGGAGAAACCAACCTATGCCTTACGCCACAGGATGGGGAGAGTAATTCTAAGCCTATCAACTTTGTCAAGTCGCGTAGAACTGAAAACAAAAATTCCTATGCCTTAAAGGATCTACCCGGTTTCACCCCTGAGGACCTTATTGGACGCGCTTTTCTAACCGATAATGGGGAGCGTTTTCGTGCACGAATCACAAGGAAAATCCTAGATCCCGACAAGCCCTCCGATGTGCGTTTTTTAGTCGAAATCAATGATGGCAAGTATGATGAAATTCTTGCCTACAATGAAATTCTAGATAAACTTGAAACTGATCTAGACAAAGAATTGCATGATGCGGATCGACAATGGCGTTTTAAGGACATCGTCGCGCACCAAGGCCCCCTATCGACACACGATGAGAATTACAAAGGTTCTAAATACAACATTCTTGTTAACTGGGAAACTGGGGAGTCTACCTATGAACCCCTAGATGTCATACGGGCTGACAATCCTGTTACGTGTGCTGCCTATGCTAAACGCCAAGGTCTACTAGATACTCCAGGATGTCAACTGGAATGACAGTTTTGAGTACCGGTTCGCGCGATGGCGAGCACTACTTGGGTTGTGGCACCCAAGGCGAGCCTGTCGAAACTAATCTTGTGTGTTTGGCCACAAATCCCGATACGGATGGTTTTGGACAGGCGCAATCCCAGCTGAGTATTCAGAAACATGATGTGACTGTTTTGGGACTTGATCGTTGCCATGCTAAGGAGCATGGTAACTATGATGAATGTGCCCATGGTGCCGTGTATAACACCGTGGAGAATAGTGAAACGGACCATGATGACGCTTGGCAGATTGTGGGGCCAAATGGAAAGTGAGCAGATTAGCTCTTTAGTTTAGAGTTTATAAATCTTAACAACAATTGTGTGAAAACCATATTTGTTAGTTTGTATCTCTTTGTTAGAAGCCAGACAAGTCTTGATCACCTTGTGCTGTCTTCAGAAGCCAGGAGATACTTGACGTTGACACAGGATGGAAACAGTTTAAACGGCTTGCAACTAGGGAAAAGAAGTTTCAACGGCTAGTTAACCAAGCTCGACTTCATTCTACTAGGCATTCCCCTGTCTTCAAGTTTGGGTACCAGATTTCTCGTGACCACAAGGAGGCGGTAGCTATTGATAAGTTGAATAGAAATAGCAAATGGCAGGAGGCTGAAAACATTGAAAAGACCCAGCTCCATGAGTATAACACCTTTATTGACAGAGGTAAAGCTGTTATACACGGTATAGATGTGTCAAATGCACCAGAAGGGTTCAAGAAGATCAGAATCCATACAGTATATGATGTCAAGCACGACGGAAGACACAAGGCCAGGATGGTAGCTGGTGGACATCTTACCCCTGTACCTCTTGAAAGTGTGTATTCTGGAGTGGTCTCGCTACAAAGCTTGCGTATTGTTGTATTCCTAGCTGAACTTAATAGTCTAAAGCTATGGGGAGCAGACATAGGGAATGCATACCTGGAAGCCAAGACCAAAGAGAGGGCCTTTGTTGTAGCTGGTCCGGAATTTGCTGAGCTAGAAGGGCACATTCTTGTTATCAACAGGCATTGTATGGTCTCAGGAGCAGTGGGCTCCGATGGCATGAGAGATTTGCGGACACCCTTTGGGACCTTGGGTTTACAGCAAGTTAGGCCAACTTGGATGTCTGGATACGAGCCAATGGTAGAGTTTACAAGTACATTGCGGTTTGGGTTGATGACATCGCCGTTGGAGCTCACAGTCCTGGAGATATCATTGACCAACTCAAGGAGCAACACAAGTACAAGCTCAAAGGTGTTGGTCCTCTCGAATACCACTTAGGATGTACTTTTGAGCAAGACAAGGACAATACTCTTTCATACCACCCAAAGAAATATATTGCACGTATGATGGAGCAGTATGAGAGTATGTACGGTGAACAGCCCAAGATGTATGTGTCCCAACTAGAGAAAGGGGACCATCCGGAACTAGATGCTTCATTGGAACTCAATGAAGAGAAGACAAAGCAGTACCAGTCACTCATTGGGAGTTTGCAATGGCTCATCACACTAGGTTGATTTGATATAGCCACTGCTGTTATGAGTATGTCAAGATTTCGAGTGGCACCCCGTGAAGGACATCTTGATCAACTCAAGCAGATGTATGGCTACATCAAGAAGATGAAGAATGGTGCTATTTGTGTTTGTACTGATGAGCCCAACTACTCAGAACTACCTGACAAGCGTCATAGCTGGACAACTTCTGTACACGGGGATGTCAAAGAACTTCTTCCTCATGATGCACCAACGGCACTTGGAAAGCATGTCACTCTAACAAGCTACATTGATGCGAACCTATACCACAATATGGTAACAGGTCGTTCTGTGACAGGAGTACTCAATCTGATCAACAAGACTCCCTTTGAATGGTTTTCGAAGCGTCAGGCTACCATGGAGACTGCCACCTATGGGTCTGAGTTTTTTGTTGCAGGTCAGATTGCAGTTGAGCAAATCATGGACATCCGTACCACCCTCCGTTACCTTGGAGTACCAGTGACAGGAAAGACAATCTTGTTTGGTGACAACCAGTCGGTGACTACTAGCTCAACAGAACCTCAGTTGCCCATAAACAAGCGTCATAATGCATTGTCTTATCATCACGTTAGTGAGGCAATTGCAGCAGGAGTTGTTGATGTTGGGAGCCGAAAATGTGGCAGATGTGCTCAGTAAACACCGGGGTTTTCAACAGGCATGGCCAGTCCTTAAGCCACTCTTGTTCTGGCAAGGAGATACATCAAATTATGAGGTGAAGACTTTCAAGACCACCAAGCAGGCTGATGGGGAGTGTTATGGTATGCCTCCTTGCAACATGTCTCATGGACATGATTCACCATGATATGGATGTTGCAAGTGTGAATCAAAACTATGCACATGGAGTTAAGGAGGCGTGCACAGAAATGTTGTCAGCCTTATTTTGTGGCCATGTGGACTCACAATAAAGGGAGCAATTTGTACAATTGCTATGTTTCTGGAGGCGCATGTGTTTAGTCCTTACTTGTCAGTTTACAAGACCAAGGTACAGTGGAATACAATTGGAACATAGAGATACAATTGCGGGAACAAAAGGTACCATAAACCACATGGTGGGATTGAACAAGATCCTATACACACCATAGGTATTGTGCAAGGAACTTATAGTTCCGAAAGTATATATACATGTGAAAGAAAGGTTGCCTATTGAGATT
>NC_011697.1:26095-114253 GCF_000150955.2 Phaeodactylum tricornutum CCAP 1055/1
AACGAGAGCTTGCACTTGGTAGGCGCCCAGAGAGTTGGGCCTCTTGGGAAGGCTGATGCAAGTGGAACAGGCACCGAATTCCAACAAACCGTGATCGCCCGGTGGATGGAAGGGATTTGGCCTCATCTGGCCAATGTTGTCGTAAAGGAGCCCCTTTCCGCTCAACGGCTTGAAACGATGCAAAACTCCACGGAAGAACTTTGCAGAAAAATCAACCCAGACTTTCTACCAAAACGAAAAGAAATGGCGTTGCGTGTAGACCTCATAGTGGCGGTTTCAGTTGTGCTGCTTGCGACAGCTTTAGTATTCATTTTTGGAGCTACAAAATAAGGCTGTTAGCTACAATTAAGGCTGGAGATCATATGTGAAGATTTGGAGGAATGATGGAGCCTACAGTGTGAGCAATAAACCCGAACCTAAGCAACATGTTACTAATGTAAGCACTTCTGCTTCGACTCTTTCCGTAAACTCTAGAGCTTCCCCTTTCCTTCAACATTGTATTTCCCTTTGGACAAGGAGATAGGTGACGTGAAATTCGTCCGTGATTGCGGGGGCGGCATTGCAATTTGTTGCGGCAGATAGGAATCCATCTCGTCCTCGGAATCAGAAGGCGCTTCGTCCAAGTAACCTATCAAGAGTTTTCCAATCAGACTACTTACGAAGTACGACGCAAAATTAGGCACTGTTGAGTGAAAGCAACCAGTATTTGCTCTATATCTATCTCCACTTACCCGTCTTCATTGACCCAGCGATGGTATTTGTCGTAAAGATTAGTCGCATCCTTTCCAAGAGCCTGTTTGAGAATGTTCTCGCCGCCAGGATGATAGGCTAGATACGGCGAGACGAAGTACACTTTTCCTCTCAACACAATCCAACCATCATACATACTGTTGTGCCTTCCAATTTCTTCCCATTTAATTTTTCTCAGAGCCTTACCCTTTCGTTGAGCAAGGTCGTCAGAGGAGCGTAAGAGGCGGTTCCAGTCGGAAAGTCCGAAACCTCTCCGTACACCCACTTTTTGCCGAGACGAAGATCCTGCGTTGGGCGGTAGCCGTTGTGAAGCCAGCTGTTCTCTTGATGACGGAGGCATCGTGCTATCGTTCATTTTTCTGTTGTCATCGCTCATCTGAAGAATAATTGCGGAACAAGGTCCGAGGCTACTGACCTTGTTGCTTCAAGTGAAAAATCAAATACAAGCAGGTTTGCCTCACCTTTAGGAAGGAACGAGGCTATAAGGTAAAGGGGGGTTCTTCGTATTGTTAGAATTGTGTGTGTAGCACACGAGACACTTCGGCATGTCATGACGCAGACGGTGCGTGTGTCATCCGTCGCTACTTTCCTTTGTCTGTGCAACTATGGAAGCCATTTGTTGGTTCTAGCAACATGGAGAGGATAACTACTCTAAGAAATACTGTGGGAGCTCTTTTCCAACTTCTGGTTGGTAATCACTGATTGGAAAAGAGCATCTCGTAGGGCACTAACAGGCCAATGATTGTTCTAGGGATAGCATACTTTTATTAGTATTAGAAAACTGCAACAATAACGGGCTAAAACGTGTCTGAGGGACCAAAGGATCGTAGATACGACAAAAGACGTAAAACAAAACTTGTAAACTTGTCCCAACGATATATGGATCTTGAACCCCCATATGCTTGTCGTAGGGTTTTTCTAGTCCCCCCCTCACATTGAGACCATGAACATAAACTTGCCGAAATGTGTCCCCTAAAAACCACAATGGGAAAAATAGGGATCCAAATAAAATAAAACTTCGACACAGCATGCAAAGACAAATATAATGCAAATGCAATTTGTCGCAACACTGAACCTGTTGAGAACGGGAAAGTTGGTAAACCCTTCTTGTAACATGAATCACCATAAAATACTTTGTATGATAGTAACACGGTCTCCTGCATGGTCAGCGTCAACAAAAGCTATAATCTCCACCACCTTACCACGTGGTTCTGGAGCATTTGGTGGAATAGGCTCTTTTACATCACCGTAAAAGTCTGTCCAATCCGCATCATTGTTAAAGCTGTTGTCAATCACCGGATAAGAATTGTCAAATACCAATCAAGACTTGTGGTGAGATTTCAGATATCCGAAAATATGAAAAACTGCAGCTAGATGTCCTTCACGCGGCATTGCAAGAGAAGATGAGAGCATTGACACCTTGCACATTATATCAATGCAACCAATTTCAGCTGCCCATCTCAAAACTCCTATCTGTGACTGAAAATAGTTGGCATGTTCTGCATCCAAGACAGGAGAAACATCAAGTTCTGGTCAATAATTTGAAGACATAGGTGACGCAATCTTTGTAGATAAATGTTTTCCAATTTCATCCAAATCCTTTTCAACATTTGCAACTGCCTGTTTCACATAATTTGTAGAACTCATTGACCATTGCTGTTTTGATGGATTATCAGGAAGCATAAAACATTCAAGATTTGCTCCCAAAGATACCTCTGGCATCTTAATTGATTTGGGCTTGAGCTTGAAATGCATACCAATTGAATCCAGAATCTTCTTTGGATATGTACTGATACATAGGAAATCATTGGTATAAATAAGCACATACTCATAGTATTTTGTACCATTGTGTTTCTGAGCTGGTCTAAGCCAAACATCTGGATCTGCAAGACAAGAGATAAAATGCAACTCTTCCATTGTTGCAGCTAAGTGAGCACACCAAGCTGTTCCACTTGACTTCAAACCACACAACACACAAACAATAAGTGCATAATGAGTAGAGCAATGCAAACACTATTGCATGTAACAACACTGGCATATGTAATTGAACTTGGCGGATCTGGAACATGTCCCCCGGCGACAAATCTGGCTTTGCAAGTGAAATCCATCTTGATATCAAATATCATGTGACATGGTATCCATGTATGAGCAACTAGTTCAGGAGCATTCTGATCAAGAATTTTAAATGCTGGCAGCTCAACCAATTTTGGCATACAAATACCAAACTTGTGATTCCTTTTCAGAAATCTCGTTTTTACCGCTAAAATAATACATTCGCGTTTCTGCAATACGTCTGGTACCCACGGCAACCTTCATCATCCACCTGCAAATATATATGTTTTGCAATAATGTTAGCAGCAAATTCCTGAACATTACCATCTGGAAATTGAACTTCCAAAACTCTCGTGTCCAAAACAGGATTAGGATGCGATTTCCCGACCATTTTACCATCACAATCCAGTGGTAGCAATGTCCTTGTACAGTAACACAACTTGAGCGTTAATGTACTGATAGAATGCTTCATGATCTAACTCGTCTGCTTGAGGCATTAAAGTAGCGACGGATGACACACGCACCGTCTGCGTCTTCTGGTGAGATGCCGAAGTGTCTCGTGTGCTACACACACAATTCTAACAAAATGACAGAGCAAATGCTAATTCAAATGAGCGGAACAAAGTCCGACTCTACCCATAAGAATCATCGTAACGTCTATAGATAATCGCTTCCTTTGCATTAGCTTGATTAGTAGCCCAGGCAATTGACCAGTTTTTGACTGCAGCGAAAAATTCATCAGGCGCTTGACTTAGCCAGAAAGAAATTGCTATCTGTGCGGAACGAGTTGATGAGCGAAGTCCAGATCATTGAAACATTTGTCAGTGAAAACTAGGTAAACCACACTTGCTTACAAAAAGTTCTTAAAATGAAACAAGCTAACTGTAGATACCTGCAGAAAACTCACACCGTCTAACAGTAAAAGACCTAACTCACAGCAGCGATGCCCTACGTATGTGAAGATCCGAACTCATGGCTTAATGTCCAAGACTCTCCGCAAGCCAGCAGCTAGTTTGATTCCATTTTTACCCTCCTCATCAATTGTCCAAAACATAAATCCTCTTGGAGTACAGTTTTTCGTCAAAAGCGTCGACCAAGCCCATTGCACGTGGTCAATAGGGGCAAAGAAAACCTTTTGCAGATTTGCCTCCTCGAGAGCCCATCCGTTCGCAAAACCCAGCACCAACTTTGAAAGTGGAATTGAGACCAGCTGATTGGTTATGACGAGATTTGGATCTGAGGAAAATTTCACCAAATATTTCGAATCCATTTCAAGCAGCTGTGTGACGTATTGCGCTATAGAAATAGCTGGAGATGTGCCTGAATTGAACGTAGCCATGGCAATTCTCGAATAGCTCTCGTAAAACTGAACAGAAATTAAATCAATGGAGTCTCCAAATCTAGCCAGGAGATATGCGTATGCATTGGCACCAAAGTGAGAAAATTCGTTGTGCCAGCTTCTTGTCGGATCAGTCAGATTCAGGTATCGACTGAACCGTCCGTTTCCATCCACATCCAAGTAGGATTGAGGCGGTGCCATTGTAACTATGTAGTTCTCTGGAGTGCACGCCAATGAGTGTAGCAAACGCAAACCTTAATGCGGAGACAGTCAACCACTCCAGCGCTTACCTTCACTTGCGAGCTGACTGATGTGCCCCATCTTGTCCAAGCAGTCGATTGCGAACACGTTACTTGGACTGGATAGGAAATCGTCTCCTTCCAGATCCCAGTCGATTCCATCAAAAATAAAGCCAGCAGCTTCACTGAAAGTGATCCACCACTCCCTTGCTGAAACGAGCGGAGATAAGTGACCACCGTTCCAACCTCCTATACTTGCCAAATGGACGACGTCACCAAAACCATTTTGTGATAGATCTTCGATCAGCAACGTAAGAGCTGTGAGGTTCAGCTTTGTCACCAGAACCGCTCCAGCATTGCTCACACTGCCAACAACATTGAAATTCCTCGCTCGAGCCTTCTGCAATGCTCCTCCACGGTTGGGAATTATCGAAATAAACGACCAAACGACAATGTTCACACCATTATAGACAGCCTCCTTAACCATATCCATGTTGGATCCGTAGCCAATTAAAACCCTTTTAGGTATTTCGACCCGTCTGCCGTACTTGGAAGCTGGCAAGAGTCTCCTGTGCTGCCAGTTTTTGTTGCCTCCATTCTCAATATCAATGTTTGCCCCATTGGCTAGAGCTGTGGCACCGTACCATTGGCCAGACATTTTCGGTGTCCTCTCCATGGTTTGAAAGTTAACGGAGCATAGCCCAAACCGACGAGTGTATCCAAATTGCCATTCAAAGTTGTCCATCAAGCTCCACGCAAAGTACCCGCCAAGGCTAACACCCTGAACAATAGCATCGTAACAGGCTCTCAAGTGCGACTCGAAAAAAACCCTGCGTCTCTCGTCTTGTTTAACAAGTTCCAAATTATCATCCTTTTCCGCAGTACCATTCTCTGTTATGAAAAGCAGTGGATTCCTGTACCGCTTTGAGATCCAGAGAAGCATTTCTCGGAGACCATCTGGTACCACATACCAACCCATGTCATTTGTTGTCCACTTTGCATCCCCAGAGAAGTCTACATACATGTCAGCCCAGTACGAATTGTCTGCAGTTTTAAAAGCGGGCTTTGAAGCAAGAAATGACGAGTAGTAGTTCAGCCCAATAAAGTCGGTTGAATTTACCAGTTCGGCTCGATTATCCTCAGTGAAGCTTGGCAATCTGTCCCCAAGTAGCTGTCGCATGATTGGTGGATAGTCACCAAGCAAAAGTGGATCAGTGAACCAACCGAATTGAAATAACATAGCGCGCTCTGCAGCTTCACGGTCCTCTGGTCTATCCGTTCGAGGATATCGGAAGTCACCGCAATTGGCAATCCCGATCCTCCCTTTCTGGCGGAGTTGAAAAAAGGATTTGTATATGCTTGCTGCTTTTGAGTGAGCCAACAGAAGATGATGACCAACTTGATACGGTTCAGTCGAAGAAAGATGCCCCGGGGCGTGTATTCCAGTCGAAAAACCATTAACAGAAACTGTCCACGCCTCATTGATGGTAATCCAGTTTTTCACGCGGTCTCCAAAGGCAAGAAAACACACTTGTGCATACTCAGCAAACACATCCACAATTCTTGGATCTAGCCATCCGCCGTACTTGACTTGCAACGCCTCTGGTAAATCCCAATGGTACAGTGTTACCCAAGGCTCTATTCCATGGCCAACCAGAGTATCAATTAAATCGTTGTAGAAATCGACTCCAGCTTGATTTACTCCCCCTGTTCCATTGGGCAGTATTCGAGACCACGCAATCGAAAACCGATAGGCTTCTATATTAAGTTGCTTCATCATTGCAACATCTTCCTTCATACGATGGTAATGGTCGCAAGCAACATCCCCAGTAGAGTTGTCCGAGATATGGATACCTTGGTGACAAAAATTATCCCAAATGGTTTTGCCGCGGCCACCTTCGTCTATGGCACCTTCTATTTGGTAGCTGCTGGTTGCAACCCCCCAAATAAAAGTTTCAGGAAAGCGGACTGGCTTACTTGATTCAATTTTGTTTCGCTGTGACCATTCCAAGAATGATAGTGGACTTGAAGGGGAAGTACATAGAAGCAAAACCGCCGCAGTCGTTACAGCTCCCACAACTAGTTGTTTTCGTAGGCAGTAGAGACTACCTGTAGCGCTGTCATTTTCAGCTGTTATTGTAAGTAATTTGGTATGCTCCGTTGAAGATATGCCATTGCTGACCTCTCGAGACATGCTTCCGAACGCTCCCTTTCGGAAATCTTCACCGTTTCCCGACAGTCTCGTCCCGGCGAATCAAATTCGGCGAATTTTGGTGCTAAAATAATGTTCTTTTCCTATTCACACAAATGTAGTTCGCCTTTTCCCCAGTAATGGCAGGGATCAATTGAACAATGAAGTGAAATTGACAACGAGAGTGAGATAATGGACAGAAATTTTAAATGATAAATGGATGATGTGCGGTAATCGCTGTCAAGATTGACACTCGAGTGTGACAACCTGATATGTCGCATGAAGAGAATTGAAAACAGCGGACTCTAACCTCGAGCAAAATTTATATTTGATGAAACTTAGGGATTAGAAAACCCCTACGTCAAGCGGTACATGTGGGGTTCATATCCCTAAGTCTATTGGACAAGTCTATAATCTTATGTTTTTATGCCTTTGATTGTCTACAAAAGTATGCGGGATCCTTTCGGGTCCTTAAACGATTCTAGCCCGTTAACATTGCAGTTTTCTAGTTTATCAGACCCAGGAGTTCTAAGCTGAGGTAGCGGGATCAAAGGTAGTGTTTTCGTAGCGTTTCGAGTGTTTGAAGTGATCGCTGATTCCAATTGTGCCTGGGGAGGCAGGGCAAAATACCTGGCTTTTCATGTTGTTGTTAAGTTGCCAAAGCCTGCAGAGGCCTGGAATACTGCCAGTTTCTTGTAGTGGTCTGTTACGGTATACACCAGTGTGCACCGTTCGGACAGAAGCGCTGTTAGGGACAGAGCTTGGTAAACAGAGAGGGCGTTATGACGAATGACCGGCGATACACCTAAGGGGCTTAGGGACTGTAAAACTCTACTCGTTGGCGACGCTCCCCTCGGGTTAGGCAGCGGATACGAGGACCTGTGCGTAAACTAGCAGTACGGATCAAAGAACTTATAAAACAATGATTGAAGAATTAGTGCTATAAACTAGTTCTCGTTGCTTCTCCGATTTGCCAACAAAACAACAAAACTGAGAAACAAACTCAACCGTACACAAATATCTTTCTTCGGTCATAGTATTCCTATACCATGACCCGCGCTCACATAATAGTGACACCGAGAATACCTTTCATAACATGCATGCCGTGGAAAATGGAGCGCATCCATTTACATCCGTTAAGCAGCCAATAAGTATTATCTGTCCCACTCCGTTGCCACCGTCAGAACACGACACGTTCCGTCGCGTTCTCTCCAACGCTCGATACATCATTGTATCTAGGGACTCCATACAATAAGACCGAACTAACTCCCATACGACTCACTTCATTCTCAAGAACACTCCAACTGCCGTTCACCGTGTTGACATCCAACTGACGGACATCATTAGAAGACATGTCGCATGGTACTATACCGTGACACTCCCCATCGGTCTGTGTTGTATCCTTCAAAGCCTTGGTATCACAATCAGATGTATCACCTTGCCAGAACAGTATAGGCTTAAGAAGAGGCCATGCTTGCTGGAAACCCCAATGCTTGCTCAATACATCAGCAGGATTGTTGGCTCCCAAAATCTTTTGGAAATCTACAATGCCGGATGCAATTGCTTCACGGACTCGGTGGTAAGACAAAGCGTTGTGCCGTTTGTTGATCGGCGATTGGGACTCAGTAGAACTTGTAATAACCGACTGATTGTCTCCAAACATAATAGTCTTGCCCTTGACCTCAACACCTAGGTACCTCATTGTAGTGCGTACATCAATGATCTGTTCGACAGCAATACGCGCTGCAACAAACTCTGATCCGTAGGTAGCAGTCTCGACAGTAGCCTGACGTTTCGAAAACCATTCAAAAGGAGTTTGGTTTATGAGGTGCAGGATACCGGTGACTGAACGACCTGTAATCATGTCGTGGTACAGGTTTGCATCGACATATGTCGTTAGGACAACAGCCTTTCCCAAAGCCATTGGCGCGTCGTGGGGAACAAGTTCCTCGACGTTTCCGTATATGGAACGTGCCCATTCGTTACTACGGTCAGGTAACCCGGCGTAGTCAGGCTGATCCGTGCGCACACGAATTGCACCAGTCTTCATCTTACGAAGGTACCCATACATACGTTTGAGTCGATCAAGATGACCTTGTCGGGGAGCAACACGGAATCGAGCCATAGTCATAACGGCGGTAGCAATATCAAACCGTCCTAGGGTGATGAGCCATTGTAAACTCCCGATCAACGACTGATACTGCTTGATACCATCTTCGCTTAGTTCAGAAGTGGAATCCAACTCAGGATGGTCGCCCTTGTCCAACGGTGAAACATATTGCTTGGGAGATTCACCGTACATACGTTCGTACTGCTCCATCATTCGTGCAATGTACTTCCGCGGGTGATAGGACAAAGTTCCATCCTTGTCTCGTTCAAACGTACAGCCTAGGTGGTACTCCAATGGTCCGACGCCCTTGAGCTTGTATTTGTGAACACTCTTGAGTTGTTCAACGATACTATCGGGGTCATGCGCTGCGACAGCAATATCATCGACATACACGGCGATGTACTCGTAAACACCTCGGCTGGGGCGCATCCAAACATCGGAATCGGCCTTACTGGGTGTAAAACCCATGTCACGAAGTGTGTCTGCGAACCTCTCATGCCAACGGAGACCACTGCTACGCAAACCGTATAGAGCTTTGCTGATGATGAGTATATGACCAGTAAGGTCACCAAACTCAGGCCCAGCAACAACAAAGACTTTCTCTTGGGTTTTGGCTTCAAGATAAGCATTCCCAATGTCGGCTCCCCATAGTTTCAAGCTATTTAACTCTGCTAGGAACACGACAATGCGAAGGCTTCGAAGGGACACAACTCCAGAGTAGACGCTCTCAGGGGGCACGGGGGTAAGGTGACCTCCAGCAACCATACGGGCCTTGTGTCTACCATCATGTTTAACATCGTAGACCGTGTGGATTCTGATCTTCCTGTATCCTGTAGGCGCATTCGAAACGTGTTTACCGCTTAGGATAGCCTTGCCCTTGTCAACAAAGGTATTGTATTCGTGAAGCTGAGTACGCTCAATACCCTCGGCATCCTGCCATTTGGTGTTACCATTGCGCTTGTCAATGTCGACAGCGTCTTTATGATCTCGCGGGATCTGATAACCAAATTTGTAGGTAGGTACACGACGAATAGAGTGTAGGCGACTTTGGTTGACAAAGCGTTGGAACTTCTTCTGACGATTGACGAGTCGTTTGAATTGCTTCCAACCCGGGGTATCTAGTAAGCCTTGGCGTTTAGCATAGGCTGCACAAGTGATAGGATCATCGGCACCTATGACATCTAGAGGTTCATAGGTAGACTCTCCGGTTTCCCAGTTTACCAAAACATTAAACTTAGAACCTTTATAGTTTATGTCTGTGGGTTGAAGGGGTCCTTGATGTGCCACAATGTCCTTAAACTTCCATTGGCGATCAATATCAGCCAATTCCTTCTCTAGATCAGTCTCAACTTTATCTAGAATTTCGTTGTATGCAATGATTTCATCATGTTCACCGTCATTGATTTCAACGAGAAATTGAATGTCGTGGGGTTTGTCAGGATCGAGGATTTTTCTGGCAATACGTGCACGGAAACGCTCCCCATTGTCCTGGGTGCCAGTTAAAAACGTGCGTCCGATGAGATCGTCCGGGGTGAAACCAGGTAGCGTGTGGAGGGCATAAGAATTTTCGTCCTCAGTTCTACGCGACTTAATGAAGTTGATAGGCTTAGGAGGACTCTCCCCTTCATGTGGTTCAAGACGCAAATTGGTTTCACTAGGTTTCAACGCAGAGCGGACACTGGATCGGAAAAGGATCTTGTGGGAGTCATTGGTGAGTATCTTATAGGTAAGAGCATCACCAACGGAATCAGCAATTCCAACAAAGCGGCCTTTCTTTTCAGTCCCATCGGAAGGAAAAGTAGGATCTTCTAGTCGATAGTAGATCGGTTCCCAAAAATGAAATTGAAGGAGTACGCTAATATCAGGGGTACTACCGTTGAGGACTTCAAGGGGAGTACGATCGTGTAAAGACTCATGTGCCAAATGATTGAACAAATAACAAATGTAGGAAACACACAATAACCATGTAGAATTGGGTGCACCGGTTTTGTTTAGGATTTTATTCGCATTTGCTTCGACAGTTGCAATGCGGCGTTCAGCATAATTTTGGTGCTGGTGATTTGGCTCGCTTTGCCATTGATCAATGTGGTAAGCACGGGTAATATCAGAAACCTTCTTGCTGACTTCGGCCTTGGCACGATCACTGATGAGCTTATCCATGGCGCCACAATGACGAATATTGTCTTCAAGAGCATTAACACACTCTTTGTCGGTTTTCATAGGATAAATGTCGGTGACAAGCGACCGTCTACCAACAAATAGTTGTGCAAATTTAGCGCCATTATCAACAGCAGGCGTGTCCGACCAAATGGTATCGGTAGCGACAGCTTCATTGCGACGATGAACATTAAGTGCCGGTAAACGAGACTTGAAGTGCTTACGCATAGGTGCATTATAAACCTCGCGAGCGAATTGTGTGGTGGCCAAGATGGTCTTCCGAACTGTGTCGGCAGAGATCCAACCAAGACAAGGGCGCAAAGCTTCGTAATTGTGGGCATTGCGGGTCATATCATGCTTGTTTGACGAAAGTATATTGCCAATAGCCGTGGATGGATCGACCAATTCGGGCGACGAAAAAATGTCATAATTGGCAACGTGTCTGTGTCGGTATTCCCCGGTTGAATTGAAGCGAGGTTCAACGTACAGATCGCCGGGGAGGTCCTGGACGGCATCATGCCAGTCTGTGACGAGATCAATTTCATTGTCAATGATAGACGGATCCCAGTCCACATCGGAAGTAAGAACAACATGCGGAAGTGTGTCAAATTCGGTATCCGAAGGTGGGCGCATGTCCATGTAAGCCAGTCCTTGGCGAACGTGAAGAGGAATAACGTAGTCATCTAGAGTTACGATACGCTGTTTGCCCCCCAGAACCCGAGAACGGTCTTCGACAACGTTCTTGTAGTATTCAAGTTGCGCACTAGAATGAATTGTTTTACTTTTCCCATGGTGTGCATACTGGTGAAGTATGACAATGATAGGTCCGTTCTGGGATTCAACGAGTCCAGCAGCGGTGACGATATCTAAATCAGGCAGGGTATGGTCATTGATACCAGTGATGCTAGCAAAACGACCTGTCTTGTTCAGGATTTTAACATCATTCCCAGCGAGTCCACCGTTTGCACCTCTGTCAATGAGGGAGGATGTTGTCCCAGTAACGGCGTGCCGGGAAATACTGTACTCGAGCATGTTGGACTGTAGTGAGCTCGTGGGATTCTGCTTACAGGAGGAAGCCGAAGCGAGAACTTTTCGAATGTCTCCATGTGCCATAGTACTTGAACGATCAGTGAGATGTGCAAGCAATTCCGTGTCATTCCCACAATCGTGGAATTTGTCGTTGTCGTCTTTGTGCAACGATTCGTCCGTTGAAGGAGAGTGTCCCGTATCAGTTAGGGAATGGGAGTTGGCGTGGAATGCAGAGGATGATTTACTGTTGGCCGATGCATTGCCTTCTTGAGGAGACGACATGCCACGAAGAATTTCTTTCGCATCGTCGGACAGTTTATCCCACATCTCACGGGGAATATAGGGACGTTCGCGATTGACATTGGTCTGGCGGGCCCGATTCTGGTCGCCTGCTCGACGGTTGTGGACATTTGCCTCGTAAAGGATGGACGGGGACAAGTCAATGTCGTAATCGACGCCGTAATCATCGTCTGGAAAGGAGGTTTCAGTAACAAAAGCACTACGCTTGGCTTTTGGGTTACGAGAATTGGAAAGGTTGTTACCTTTGTCATACAAAGTTGCAGCAGCAAGAAGTAGGCTTAGGTAATTCTCATAGTTGATGGGAGACCCCCCTTTAGCTAAATCTAGATTTGCGGTAGTGTTGACTTGACGGAGTTCCGAAACATCACGAACAGAGGACTCAAGCAGGGTAAGGCATAGCTGCGGGGGCAACTTTTCCGTGCTCGGGACCATGTTGTTGTAGATGCGTAAATGGTTTTTCCAATGCAGAATGAATCCTTCTGCAGTTCCAGTCCAGGAGCTGCCATATTAGAAAACCCCTACGTCAAGCGATACATGAGGGGTTCATATCCCTAAGTCTATCAGATAAGTCTATAATCTTGTGTTTTTACGCCTTTGGTCGTCTACGAAAGTATGCGGGATCCTTTCGGTTCCTTAGACGATTCTAGCCCGTTATCGTTGCAGTTTTCTAGTTTATCAGACCCAGTAGTTCTATGCTGAGGTAACGGGATCAAAGGTAGTGTCTTCGTTGTGTTTTCGAGTGTTTGAAGTGATCGCTGATTCCGATTGTGCCTGGGGAGGTAGGGCAAAATACCTGGCTTTTCATGTCGTTGTTAAGTCGCCGAAGCCTGCAGAGGCCTGGAAAATACTGCCAGTTTCTCATAGTGGTCCACGTGATAGACGTGTTGATCGGTTACTGGGTTTCGTATCCGTCTAACGGTCTGAAACGAGGCAAAATCTCCATGGTTGGACGCATCCATGAATCTCTTCATCTATCGAAGAAGGTGCATTGCACAAAATTGTATTGTTTGCTAAATGCTCGGGTTTTGAGCGTCATTCATGTGTGGATGATAAGTAGTATGCTTATACGAAGCAGTTACTTATGCAACAATTATTATCGGAATTATACCGCAAGGTAGTCGCGGATCCTCCACTCTGATAGATATTGGTTAAATATCTCGAACGGATGAGAGCGACAGCTGTTTTGTGTTCGCTAGAGTTCGTTGCGTACTTATTGTATGGTAATGAAACGGTACTCGTTATCGATATCATTTATTCAAGTCTATATGTGAAATTCACATTTGATGACATCAATGATCAATAATTCTCGTGTTCACGTGGCGTGAGAACACTGAATGTTCGAAACCAACTAACAGAATTTTATGAGTTTGTGATACAGGAAGAAAGAAGAAAGTTGACCATGGCAGCCGCTTTAGCTCAAGTTCGAAATGCTTTACAAGCAATTGGTATTGTTGATGTTGAACAGCGTGATGCCATTACTGATTCGATTACGTCTATGGATGTTTTCGAGATTGCGACGGATGATTTTATCAAGGATATGTGTAAGAATATTCGTCGTCCCGGGGGTACACTCCCGAATCCTAACGCGGAAGAACCAGGAGCACCGGCTGTGATTCCTCGCAATGGTGTTGCGATTTCACCCACTGCGGAGGAGCGTCTTGTCTTGTTGGCGTACTATGTTCGTCATTTGAAGCGCACTTCTCGGCCTTATCCAGTTCAGTTTAATCCGGCGCGCATTTACTCGATGATTGAGATTAAGAAGCGCGAAAAGGAAGATAAAGAGTTGGCAAAAGACCTTACGGCTCCTACTCAGATTGAAGATTTAAAGAAGATTCGTGATGCGTTCGAGAATATTGCGGAGTACTTGCTGCAAATTCGAGGAACAACAGGAGTCCCACTCGCTTACGTTATTCGTGAAGAGGAAGAAGTTCCAGAGGGTCCAGACAATAATTATCAGGATGCGTTCGAAGAAATGATTGCTCGCAGTCCTCATGATGAAGAGTCTTATGCGGCAGACAATGCTCAGGTGTGGACCATTATTCGTAGTTGTACTCATGGAGGTCCGGCTTGGAGTTGGGTGTCGTCGTATTCGAGAGCTCGAAACGGTCGTGCGGCGTGGTTTGCTTTGCGTTCGCATTATTTGGGACCGACAAATCAGTCGAAGATCATGACACGAGCTGAAGGGGACCTTGAATCGAAGTTTTATAACGGAGAGCGTCGTGGTTTTACGTTTGAGCGTTTTGCAGAGATTCATCAGCAAGCGCACACAGATATGGAAGAGTTTGGAGAACCTTTGACGGAGGCAGCCAAAGTTCGAAAGTTTTTGAAACGTATTCAGGCACCGTTTCTAAATTCTGCAGTTGCCACTGTTCGTGCTAACCCATCTTTGAAAAATGATTTTGAAGCGACAGTGAATTTTCTGAGTGAATTTATTGAAGAGCAGAATCAGGCTCAGCTTCGAAATATTTCGTCAGGTCGATCTGGTCGTGGTCGAGGGCGAGGTAAAGGGTCAGTACGTGGTAATAAAGGTCGTGGTGGACGTGGTGGAAACAAGGGTGTTTTCAACAAGGGATCTACCAATGGTATGGTGGATAGATATTATACTTTTGATGAATACAAGACCATGAATGCAGAACAAAAGCGTCATTTGCATACCTTACGTGAAGAAGCTGGTGGAAAGCGTCGAAATGCATCTGGTGTTAATTCTAAGGACAATGATGACGAAAAGAAGTCAAAGACCAGTCACGATGATACGAATTCTCTTACATCGAAGTCATCGGCAGGACGAAGCATGTCACAGAGAAATTCTTGACAATTACCGAAAGTGTCGGTTGTGTCTACACGTTCTATTTCTATACAGTCACTTGAGAGTGCATTTATATCACACGCGGAGTTAGATTCTCACGCGGATACATGTTGTGTTGGTCGACACGCTTATATATTCCAAGAAACCTCTCGAACAGTTGATGTTTCTGCATTTTTATCTACATTTGGTCAAGCCCGGTCTGTACCAATTGTCTCTGCTGCACTTGCTTTTGATCATCCTTACACATATGAGACATTTATTTTAGTTATTCATCAGGCTTTACATTTTCCTACAATGGAACATGCTTTGTTAAATCCGAATCAAATTCGATTAAATGATGTCGAAGTGAATGATTGTCCCCGATTTTTGTCGGAAAAGCTTACGGAGTTATCGCATTCGATTTATTTCCCGAAAGATGATGTGAGGTTACCATTATCATTAGATGGAGTCATTTCTTACTTACCAGTCCGCAAGCCGTCTGCGGAGGAGTTTCGAAATTTCCACAAGTTGAACCTTACTTATGAAAGTCCAATTTGGGATCCGTATTCGACAGATTTTTCTCGTCAGGAGGAGAAGTTCACCGATAGTAAGGGTGCGTTGGTAACGAGAAATTCTGTACATGCGAACATTCAAATGGTTACAACGAAAGACAGTACAGTATCAATGGTTTTATCATCTGTTTCGATGTCTTTGGAAGACAAACATTTGATTGATGAACTTGAAAAGACTTGTATTGTTAGTGTTGCACAGTCGTCGAATTACAGGTATAAGGTAACGCCAGAAGAGTTGGCGAAGCGATGGAACATTGGTTTATCGACAGCGAAGCGAACATTACTCGCAACGACTCAGAGAGGGGTCAAAGACATTGCTAGTCGATCGTTAGCGAAGAGAGTGAAACCAGTCACTGCACAGTTGAGATACCGTCACTTGCGCACGAGTTTGTATACGGATACGATGTTTTCGAATGTCGTCTCGTCTCGAGGAAATTCTTGTGCTCAAATTTATGTGAACGATGTTGACTGGACTCGTGCTTACCCAATGAAGTCGAAAGGTCAGGCTCACGATACGTTGGATTTGTTATTTCATCGTGAGGGAGTTCCAGCTGAAATTATTTCAGATGGTGCCAAAGAATTAGTTCAAGGAGAGTTCAGACGAAAGGTTCGTGCTGCAGGAGCTCATGCTAAAGAGATTGAGCCATATTCACCGTGGTTGAATCGAGCGGAAACCGCAATCAAAGCATTGAAGCGTATGACGAATACAGCTATGTCGAAGTCACAGGCATCAGTACGATTGTGGGATATTTGCTTGGAGTTGCAATGTTTGATCCGATCGTCAATTGCGCATAATATTTACGCATTGAACGACGACGTCCCGAATACAGCAGTGTCGGGAGATACAACGGATATTAGTCATTTATGCGAGTTTGCATGGTATGATTGGGTATGGTATTTGGATCCAGTTGACTTTCCGGAGGATAAGCGGAAACTTGGTCGCTGGCTCGGACCTGCTCACGATATAGGTGATGCGATGTGTGCTCGTATACTTGCCAGAAATTCGCAAATTATTTCGCGAACTACTTACTCCCCACTTTCGACAAGTGATCTTAATTCTCAACAGGTGAAGTTGCTTCAAGAGAGTTTTGAGACGAACGTTCGTTTGGTTATGAACGAAGATGATCGTATTAAAAATACTTATGTTTTCGAGGTGGAACCCAGTGAGTTCGAGACGTATTCGGACCATTATACAGGGGACCAGGAAATGATGCCACAAGCAGACGAGTACGATCACGAAGCTTTTAACGAGTATATCAATGCTGAAGTAATGATACCAAGACATGATCATATTGGTGCTGGTCGAATAATTGGACAAAAGAAAGATCGAGATGGTAATCCAATCGGGAGGTCGAATCCTGATCCAGTTTTGGACACTCGCATCTTAGAAGTTCAATTCCCAGATGGTAACGTACAGGAATACGCGGCTAATGTTATTGCTGAGCATCTTTATTCACAGGTTGATGACGAGGGTCGTCGTTATCTTTTAATGGATGAAATTGTTGATCACCGAAAAGACGGATCGGCGGTTGCTGCTGATGATCTGTATTATACAGACAAACGTGGTGTAAAACAAATGCGTCGAACAACAAAAGGTTGGCAACTTTTACTTCAATGGAAAGACGGATCAAATACATGGATTCCCTTGAAAGACCTGAAAGAATCGAATCCTGTTGACGTCGCCGAATATGTTGTTGCAAACAAGTTAGTCCATGAACCAGCTTTTGCCTGGTGGGTACCGGACGTATTACGAAAACGAGAGCGAATTATTTCAGCGGTAAAGGCCAGATACCTGAAACGGACTCACAAATTCGGTATTCGTATGCCGAAATCAGTAAAGAAAGCTCTCGAGATTGATCGTGATACTAACACTTCTATATGGTTGGATGCAATCAGAAAAGAGATGAAAAATGTTATGCCAGCGTTCAAAGTTCTTGAACCCAATGCGTCGAAACCAGTTGGTTACACTTGGATACCTTGTCATATGATTTTTGATATCAAAATGGACTTCACTCGCAAAGCCAGATTCGTCGCCGGGGGACACGTTACAGATCCACCGAGTTCGATTACTTATGCTAGTGTTGTTTCCAGGGACAGTGTTCGAATTGCATTACTTATCGCAGCGTTGAATTCGATGCAAATACTTGGTGCTGATGCACAAAACGCATATTTGAATGCCCCAGTTCGAGAAAAGGTATATACGACATGTGGTCCAGAATTTGGGAATTCGACGGAAGGTCGTTATGCAATTATCGTTCGAGCGTTGTATGGTTTGAAGTCAAGTGGAGCAGCATGGCGTGCTCACTTAGCTGCAACAATGGAAGAATTAATGTTTACCTCTTGTATTGCAGATCCGGATGTTTGGTTAAGACCATTTCAGAATGAAGGTGGTCTCAAATTTTATGAGTATGTACTTATTTACACGGATGATTTCCTATGTATCAGTCATGATCCGAAGAGTATCTTGGATACTATTGGAAAACATTTCAAGCTTAAACCGGAATCCATTAAGACACCGGATACCTATTTGGGAGCGAATCTTGGACACTTTTCACTTCCCGATAAGCCAGACAAGCCGCGATGGTCTATGAGTTCGACAAATTATGTGAAACAAGCTGTCGCAAATGTTGAGAAAGATTTGGACGAAATCAAAAGAGGTTTGCCTAACAAAGTGTCGTCGCCAATGTCGACGAAATATCGACCAGAACTTGATGTTTCTCCTGTGTTGAATGCAGAGCGTGCTAACTATTTTCAGTCTCAGATTGGTGTTTTGAGATGGGCAGTTGAAATTGGTCGAATTGATATTATGTGTGAAGTATCTATGCTTTCATCATTTCTCGCGATGCCACGAGAAGGACACTTGAGTGCTGTTCTTCATATTTTTGCTTATTTGAAATCTCACAACAGGTCACGACTCGTATTTGATGATTCGTATGCTGATATTGAGAACCATTTTATAGATGGCGCAGATTGGACGGATTTTTATGGTAATGTGAAGGAACCTATTCCGCCGAATGCTCCGAAGCCACGTGGTAGGGCTGTGGAGATTACTGCTTTTGTTGACGCTGACCATGCTGGAGACAAAGTCACTCGTCGTTCACGAACAGGTGTTTTGATCTATCTTAATCGTGCTCCGATTATGTGGTTTTCGAAGCGTCAGAATTCAGTTGAAACGTCTTCGTTTGGAAGTGAGTTTGTTGCGTTAAAGATTGCTACGGAGATGATACAGGGTTTGAGGTATAAGTTACGGATGATGGGAATTCCGATTGATGGTCCGGCTAGAGTTTTGTGCGACAATATGTCGGTGGTACACAATACTACAGCACCGGAATCGATGTTGAAGAAGAAGAGTAATGCTATTGCATATCACTTTGTACGAGAGAATGTCGCGATGGGAGTTATCAAGATTGCTTATGAGCCGTCGGAGACAAACTTAGCCGATGCGCTAACAAAGGTTCAGTCAGCCCCAGTACGACAGAATCTTATGCGTCAAGTTTTATATTGAGTCAAATGAAGAAGGGTTTGCCGACTTTCCCGTTTCGATGAAGCCAGTATCGGAACAAATTGCATTTGCAATACTACATGTCATTGCATGCAGTGTCGAAGTTTTATTTTACAAGTTGTGGATCCCTATTTTTCCCATAGTGGTTTTGAGGGGACACATCTCTCCATGTCCATGTCTATGTTTATGGTTTCGATGTGTGGGGACTAGAAAACCCCTACGTCAAGCGATACATGAGGGGTTCATATCCCTAAGTCTATCAGATAAGTCTATAATCTTGTGTTTTTACGCCTTTGGTCGTCTACGAAAGTATGCGGGATCCTTTCGGTTCCTTAGACGATTCTAGCCCGTTATCGTTGCAGTTTTCTAATATTTTGCAGAAGTCAAGTATGACAAAGTGGTACCAGAGCTGATTTTTGCAGCTGTGGATTCGGTGTAATGTTTAACAACTTTGGCAAACACAGCTTGTGCATCAAAATCAAAAGCATGTTCACGAACAATGTTTTTACCCATATCCGTTTGCAGACAATGTTCTAGCGCAGAATAAACAAATTTCTTTTGTTCGCGGAAGAGCAATATTTCATCATTATCCGTAGGAGAATAAGCTGGATTTAGAACATTATCTACATTGTGCGATACGGCGGTAACGACAAAGGTACGGTAGAAGTTGTCCCAATAACAATCATCCTTAAGAACTGGATAATGCGCCTTGTCTCGTTTGACACCATGTTTGAAATCGGCAACAGCAGATCGACTACTACTTCCAGTCATAGTTGTAGTATTGGTGGGCTTTTGAACAGGTGTAGATGGGGTCTCAGGAAGATGAGCTGAAGAGAATCGTCTGTACAAACTGAAATCATCCTTGGCAAGGGAAATGAGTTCGTAATTTGATAACATGCCACCATTTTCACGGATGAGTTGACGTGTCCAATGTAAGAAATAACGTAGAAGTTGTCGATGGGCCATGAGCAATCGCGCCGGGGAAGTACACCTTTGTCCTCTAGTGGCAGAGGGGTATACTCTAGAGATTCAAGTTCACTCTCGTAGATACCTAGAAGGGCGTCTAGTTCATCGTATCCATTTTGTATGAGGCATAAACGGATAGGAGAGGTTGCCAACAGTGCAAGAACCGTGTCCAACAGATGTGCAAGGGCACTTGCATCGGATGTTGTCCGGGTGGCCGTAACCATGTTGAGACGAATAGCCAACCAGGCCTTGAGCTGGGCTGAGTAGCCGGGTCAGGTCTTGAGTTGGGCTGGATAGCCGGATCGGTAGCGTTCCGGGGTTAGGTCTTCCACTATATTTCAGGTCCTTCGCTGTAACTAAGCGGACTTCTTTATTTGACCCTACACCAGTTGACGTTGCCAGCACTGGTTCACTCCCTTCTACCACCTCGGTGGCAGTGTTACTGCTGTGCGTGATATCGCTCCGTGCCAGTAACTATCGGAGGGTTGATTAGTCCCCCCCGTACTCTTATTAACCGGTGAGTATACCCGTCCGAACCGGAGTCAGGATTGGTCTTTCAAGCCTGTTGGTATCGAATACCTCACTTGACCAGAGAACCCGTAGTCACGAAACAACCCACTGGCAAATCCAGAAGAAAACCTAGACGATTTCCAGTGCCGGTTATTCCGAGGAAGTAGGGAGGCCAAGACGACTTACTGACAAACCCTGAAGTACTAATGGGTTTTCAATACCAATGGTCAGGAGGGTGGTGGTGGCAGCTTGACAAAGGTGCGAAGCACAAGCCGATAAATGTCCCCGTAGACACCTCTGACACTTTATGCAACAACAAGCAATGTAAGCAGTGTTGTCGAACAAGGTACGGTTGGTACCAAGCTCAACACTTCCTTGAGGCGGGCTCAAGGTGGGTTTACCAAATTCTGTGCGACAAGCAGCAGTGATTTGACGAGAAACCAAGACTGTTAATCTGTTACGGTATACACCAGTGTGCACCGTTCGGACAGAAGCGCTGTTAGGGACAGAGCTTGGTAAACAGAGAGGGCGTTATGACGAATGACCGGCGATACACCTAAGGGGCTTAGGGACTGTAAAACTCTACTCGTTGGCGACGCTCCCCTCGGGTTAGGCAGCGGATACGAGGACCTGTGCGTAAACTAGCAGTACGGATTAAAGAACTTATAAAACAATGATTGAAGAATTAGTGCTATAAACTAGTTCTCGTTGCTTCTCCGATTTGCCAACAAAACAACAAAACTGAGAAACAAACTCAACCGTACACAAATATCTTTCTTCGGTCATAGTATTCCTATACCATGACCCGCGCTCACATATACTTATAGTGACACCGAGAATACCTTTCATAACATGCATGCCGTGGAAAATGGAGCGCATCCATTTACATCCGTTAAGCAGGCAATAAGTATTATCTGTCCCACTCCGTTGCCACCGTCAGAACACGACACGTTCCGTCGCGTTCTCTCCAACGCTCGATACATCATTGTATCTAGGGACTCCATACAATAAGACCGAACTAACTCCCATACGACTCACTTCATTCTCAAGAACACTCCAACTGCCGTTCACGGTGTTGACATCCAACTGACGGACATCATTAGAAGACATGTCGCATGGTACTATACCGTGACATGGTCCATGTGATAGACGTGTTGATTGGTTACTGGGTTTCGTGTCCATCTGACAATATGGAACGAGGCAAATCTCCATGATTGAAGGCATCCATGAATCTCTTCATCTATCAAAGAAGGTGCATTGCACAAAATTATATTGTTTGCTAAAAGCTCGGGTTTTGAGCGTCATTCATATGTGGATGATGAGTAGTATGCTTATACAAAGCAGTTACTTATGCAACAATTATTATCGGAATTGTACCACAAGGTAGTTGCGCATCCTCCACTTTGATAGATATTGGTTAAATATCTCGGACGGAAGAGAGCGACGGCTGTGTTGTGTTTGCTAGTGTTTGTTGCGTACTTATTGTATGGTCATGAAATGGTACTTGTTATTGATATCATTTATTCAAGTCTATATGTGAAATTCACATTTGATGACATCAATGATCAATAATACTCGTGTTCACGTGACGTGAGAACACTGAATGTTCAAAACCAACTAACAGAATTTTATTGTGATCAGGAAGAAGGAAGAAAGAAGAAAGTTGACCATGGCAGCCGCTTTAACTCAAGTTCGAAATGCTTAACAAGCAATTGGTATTGTTGATGTTGAACAGTGTGATGTCAGTACTGATTTTCTATGGATGTTTTCGAGATTACGACGGATCAGTTTATCAAGGACATGTGTAAGAATGTTACATAGTACAACCAATGTACATACGGAAAACAGGAATAACGCGGTGTCAACAATACCTGGTAAACGCAAGTGGGCGTTATTACAAACAACCTGCGATACACCTAAGCGGACTTAGGGACTGTAAAACTCAGCTCGCTGACAACACTCCCCACGGGTTAGACAGCAAATACAAGGACCTATGCTAAATGCAATATTTAGATCAATGAATTTCTAAAACAATGAGAGGAAGATTATTCTACAACTAGATCATGAGAATCGGTCTGCTCATTGGGATGAAGGACCTCTTACCATGTTCCAGATAACCTTACTCTCACATAGAGTGATATCTCTGCTAAATATAAATCCCACATAGAACCACTTGGTGAGTAAACAATCCTTGCCTCTAACTCTCCTTTTTGTTTATGGGACTGTGCCCTAGTTGTCATTCATGTCCTTGACTCTTGAAGCTTCCAACACAATACAATCCTGGTCATATCACGTATACATTGGGTCATACAATAAGGCCAACATAAATGCCACAATCCCACCACAATCAACATCTTGAATCACACTTCCCTCACCCAACTTAGGTGAGACCTGTTGTAGGGACATGTCATCTTGGTGTGTATTGTGACAAAGAATATTCGTCATCCCGGGGGTACACTCCCTAATCCTAACGCGGAAGAAACAGGAGCACCGGCTGTGATTCCTCGCAATGGAGAAGCAATTTCACCCACTGCGGAGGAGCGTCTTGTGCTGTTGGCGTACTATGTTTGTCATTCGAAGCAAACTTCTCGGCCTTATCCGGTTCAATTTAATCAGACGCGTATTTACTCAATGATTGAGATTGAGAAGCACAAATAGGAAGACAAAGAATTGGCAAAAGACCTCACTGCTCCTACTCAGATTGAAGATTTGAAGAAGATTTGCAATGCTTTCGAGAATATTGCGGAGTATTTGCTGAAAATTTGAGGAACAACAGGAGTCCCACTTGCTTACATTATTTGTGATGAGGAAGAAGTTCCAGAAGGTCCAGACAATAATTATCAGGATGCATTCAAAGAAATAAATGCTTGCAGTCCTCATGATGAGAGTCTTATGCAGCAGACAATGCTCAGGTATGGACCATTATTTGTGGTTGTAGTCATGGGGATCCGGCTTGGAGTTGGGTGTTGTTGTATTTGAGAGCTCGAAACGGTCATGCGGCGTGGTTTGCTTTGCATTGCATTATTTGGGACCCACAAATCAGTCAAAAATTATTACACAAATTGAAGGGGACCTTTAAGCAAAGTTTTACAACAGAGAGCATTGTGGTTTTACTTTTGAGCATTTTGCTGAGATCCATCAGCAAGCGCATACAGATATGGAGGAGTTTGGAGAACCATTGACAGAGGCAGCCAAAGTTTGAATTTTTTTGAAACATATTAAAGCACTGTTTCTAAATTCTGCAGTTGCCACTGTTTGTGCTACCCCTTCTTGGAAAAATGATTTTGAAGCAACAGTGAATTTTCTGAGTGAATTTATTGAAGAACAGAATCAAGCTCAACTTCAAAATATTTTGTCAGGTTGATCTGGTTGTGGTTGAGGGTGAGGTAAAGGGTCAGGACATGGTAATAAAGGTTGTGGTGGTTGCGGTGGAAACAAGGGTGTTTTCAACAAAGGATCTACCTGTGGTATGGTGGATAGATATTATACTTTTGATGAATACAAGACCATGAATGCAGAATAAAGCGTCATTTGCATACATTATGTGAAGAAGCTGGTGGAAAGTGTTGAAATGCATCTGGTGTTAATTCTAAGGACAACAAAGTCAAAAAGAAGTCAAAGACCAGTCTTAAGGATACAATTTCTCTTACATTGAAGTCATTGGCAGGTTGGAGCATGTTGCAAAGAAATTTTTGACAATTACCAAAAGTGTCAGTTGTGTCTACACATTCTATTTCTATACAGTCACTTGAGAGTGCAATTATATCACACACGGAGTTAGATTCTCACTTGGATACATGTTGCATTGGTTGACATGCTTATATACTCAGACGGTTGATGTTTCTGCATTTTTATCTACAATTGGTCAAGCCCAGTCTGTACCAATTGTCTCTGCTGCACTTGCTTTTGATCATCCTTACACATATGAGACATTTATTTTAGTCATTCATCAGGCCTTGCATTTTCCTACAATGGAACACGCATTGTTAAATCCAAATCAACTTCAATTAAATGATGTTGAGGTCAATGATTGTCCCAATTTTTGTCGGAAAAGCTTACAGATTTATTGCATTCAATTTATTTACGGAAACACAATGTCAGGTTACCATTGTCATTAGATGGAGTCATTTTGTACTTACCAGTCCGCAAGCCGTCTGTGGAGGAGTTTCGAAATTTTCACAAGTTGAACCTTACTTATGACAGTCCAATTTGGGATCTGTATTTGACAGATTTTTCTTGTCAGGAGGAGAAGTTTACCAATAGTAAGGGTGCATTGGTAACAAGAAATTCTGCACATGCAAACATTCAAATGGTTTCTACAAAAGACGGTACAGTATCAATTGTGTTCTCCTCTGTTTTGATGTCATTGGAAGACAAACACTTGATCAATGAACTCGAAAAGACTTGTATTGTTAGTGTTGTACAGTTGTCAAATTACAGGTATTAGGTAATGCCAGAAGAGTTGGCAAAACAATGGAATATTGGTTTATCAACAGCAAAGAGAACATTTCTGGCAACAACTCAGAGAGGGGTTACGGATATTGCCAGTTGATTGTTAGCAAAGAGAGTGAAACCGGTCACTGCACAATTGAGATATTGTCACTTGCGTATGACTTTGTATACGTATACAATGTTTTCAAATGTTGTCTCATCTTTCAAATTTATGTGAACAATGTTGACTGGATTCATGCTTTCCCAATGAAGTCAAAAGGTCAGGCTCACAATACATTGGGTTTGTTGTTTCATTGTGAGGGAATTCCAGCTGAAATTATTTCAGATGGTGCAAAAGAGTTAGTTCAGGGAGACTTCAGAAAAAAGCTATGTCAAAATCACAAGCATCAGTATGATTGTGGGATATTTGCCTGGAGTTGCAATGTATGATTTGATTGTCAGGAGGAGAATTTGCCAATAGTAAGGGTGCATTGGTGACAAGAAATTCTGCACATGCAAATGTTCAGTTGTTTCAAAAAGAGACAGTACAGGCCTCTGCAGGCTTCAGCAACTTAACAACAACATGAAAAGCCAGGTATTTTGCCTTAACTCCCCAGGCACAATCGGAATCAGTGATCACTTCAAACACTCGAAATGCTACGAAAACACTACATTTGATCCCGCTACCTCAGCTTAGAACCACTGGGTCTGATAAACTAGAAACTGCAACGTTAACGGGCTAGAATTGTCCAAGGACCCGAAAGGATCCTGCATACTTTCGTAGACAATCAAAGGCGTAAAAACATAAGATTATAGACTTGTCCAAGAGACTTAGGGATATGAACCCCACATGTACCGCTTGACGTAGGGGTCTTCTACTTTCACATCTTCCTACCCACCCCATAGCCCGTTTTCCAAACAAATTTTGTGAACGGCTCTTGTGTTAGATGAGATATTCTCAAAGGCAACCCAAAACTAACTAGCCAGCCGGTTGAAAGCGAGGTTGCTCGGTTCGATTGACAGTTAGAGTTACTTGCTTGACTACAAAACCACCACCACCACCACCACCAACAGCAACAAGAACTCCCGACCGAATCGTCCTTCGATTACGCTAGAGAGAATAAAATATGTCGGATGATATTCAAAAGAAAATCGAGGAGATCGAGGCCGAAATGGCCCGAACTCAAAAGAACAAGGCAACGGTATGTAAGAATGTCCATGAAAAGCGACGTTCACCGCCTGGCACTTGACTAACGTTTTCTTGATTTCCCAAGAATTATCATATTGGAACCCTCAAAGCAAAACTGGCCAAGCTCCGCAGTGAGCTCACGAACGTAAGTGAAATCATATAGGTATTTTACAGGAGCTAGAAATATGAAAATTCACCATGCAATCTCTTCTTCCATGTTGTTCAGGGTCCTGGTGGAAAATCCGCTGGTTCCAAGGATGCCGGTCGTGGATTTGATGTTTCCAAGTCTGGCGATACGAGAATCGGCCTCGTGGGCTTTCCTTCAGTTGGAAAGTCAACTCTGTTGACGACTTTGACAGGGACAAGGAGCGAGGCAGCTGCATACGAGTGAGTCAACATTCAGTATACGAGAAGTCATTGCCGCTTTCTTTGAATTTGGGGAAAAGAGCATTCTTATATAAACTTTTCTATCTTACGGGAATACAGATTTACCACACTCACTTGCATTCCTGGGACTATGAAATATAAGGGAGCTCGAATTCAAGTGCTGGATCTTCCCGGTATGTTGTCGTCGCAATCTTCACAAGCGTCTTCATTGTATACATTGCTTCTCACGATGCTTTCTCCTAAAATAAGGGATTATTGAGGGCGCCGCTGATGGCCGGGGTCGCGGTCGCCAGGTTATTTCGACTGCACGGACTTGCAATCTTATTCTCGTCGTTTTGGATTCTGCAAAACCCGTTACGCACAAGAAGATTATTGAGAACGAGCTTTTTAGTTTCGGGATTCGGATTAACCAAAATCCTCCTGATATTAAGGTTATGACAAAGAATGCGGGTGGGATTGGATATCAGGAGATGGTCAAGCAAACGCAGGGAATGAGTGCTGATGTTGCGCGTGTCGTTTGCAAAGAGTATAAAATTTCGTGCGCTGAAATAATCCTACGAGAAGACGTCTCAGTGGATCAGTTTATCGACGTCATTGAAGGAAATCGGGCTTACATACCGGTGCTGTATGTGTTCAACAAAATCGATGCAATTACGATTGAGGAGCTTGACATTTTGGACCAGATGCCGAACTATGTCCCGATTAGTAGTCAGCACGAGTGGAATCTAGAAGGTATGATCGTCCTTTTATACTGACAGAATTCGCTCAATCATTATGTGATTAGAAGGCCTAAATATCTTGCGTTCGCCTCTGGATCATTCAGAACTTATGGAAGAAATTTGGCATCGGTGCAGCATGCTAAGGGTGTAAGTAGTCGTCTATTATGGAAACCTACAATGACATTATGTCTAACTCTGTTTCGAACACATGTCCAGATACACCAAGCCAAAAGGTCAAATTCCAGATTATGACGAGCCCGTTATTCTTCACGCCGAAAACCCCACAATAGAAGAATTCTGCAATCGGTTGCACAAGAGCATCATCGACTCCTTTAGTCACGCCTGGGTATGGGGTAAGCTAACGTTAAGCGTAAAGCAATCTCCTCCTCATACTGAGCTGACAGTTTTCAACTGCTCCCTTAGGTCGCTCGGCGAAGCATCAACCACAACGGTGTGGAAAAGACCATGTACTTGCCGATGAGGATATTGTACAGATTTGCAAGAAAGTGTAAAAAGGGAGGGACGTGCACTACCTCCGTCGTTTGGGTAAGCTGAACAATGCTGATCTCTTAAATACGTTACATATTTCCAAGCAATAGGTAACCTATGTTACTATTCATACAGTGACCACATCTAAAGGGGAAATCTGCTAGCACGAGACGCATTGAGTCCACTCATTTGTATTAGCTTCAAGTTACTAGCCACTTCTTTTTTTTTCTTCTTGGCAACTAGCTCGTATGAAATTTTTGTGCTGACATAAACCATCCTCATATATTTTCCAGAGAGTCAGCGCCCTTGTGCTTTCTTCTAGCTCTATCTAACTGTATGAGTCGGAATGATCGTTAAAGGGCTAGTGAACAAAGACGCTGTAATTAACATTAGATTGATTTGAAAGCCAAAAATGTTGATGTTCATGGCACCTCTGTAAACAGTATCAGCGGTTTTAAAAAGTCAACTTTTGACAATGAATTATGCACTCACAGTCATGACTCTGACGTCCATTCACTCGTTTGGGACACATCCCAGCCACTTCAAAAATGTTGGATGAAACCCTGACATACGGCTAGTCGGGCCCGCCATGCGCTTTCCGTCCGTTGCACAGTGCCGACGCAAAGTATTAGTCAATAGGTAGTCAACACTTCTCAGTTCGCTTTCGTCAGCGACGTGGGGTTCGCTTTTGTAGCCGATCTCATAGCTACGCCGATGAGAGTAGCATAAACCACCTTATTGCTTGCTACCTCCTGAGCGCAGCCAATATGCTGCTGGGTTCAAGCACATAAAATTCTTTGATCTCCGTCCCCCTTTCGAAACCAAAGCAAAATGAAACAATTTGGAATATTCTCGCTTGCTTGCGCATTGGCTTTCTCTTCGTTGGCACCGGCATATGCGTATTCCGTTGCCCCTTCAGTACCAAGCATTATTCAAGGCGGAATGGGAATCCGGATTTCCCAATGGAAGCTTGCGCGTGAGGTAGCCCTGAAAGGTGAGCTAGGTGTGGTTTCAGGCACTGCGATGGATAATGTCATGGTGCGGGAGCTTCAGAAAGGTGATGCGGAAGGATCCTTTTTTCGCGCACTCAAGACTTTTCCTGATCAAGATATGGCAAACCGGATTGTCGCGCGATTTTATATAGAGGGCGGAAAAGACCCTTCGGAGCCTTACAAATCAATTCCAATGTGGACGCTCACCCCTAACCAACTACTCTTGGAAGCCAACGTTCTTGCAAACTACTGTGAAGTTTGGTTGGCCAAGCACAACGACGATGGATCAATTATTGATGGGCTCGTCGGAATGAATCTACTGACAAAGGTCCAACTTCCGACGATCGCATCCCTCTACGGTGCTATGATGGCTGGCGTCGACTACATCATAATGGGAGCTGGAATACCGATCTCGGTTCCTGGATTTCTCGACAATCTATCCGAATGCAAAGACTGTGAGCAGAAGATTGATGTGGACGGAGTTGCAGAGAAAGAAGCCCCGGTTTACAAGTTTTCACCGATTGCGTTCTGGGAAGCAGCGGGGAAGCCAGAATTGGCTGCTCCGTTAAAGCGCCCATCGTTCCTCCCTATAGTTTCTTCTACAATACTCGCTCAGTCCCTTCTGAAAAAAGCCTCCGGAAAAGGGCCGACGAGAGGAATTCAAGGATTCGTGGTGGAGCTCAGTTCCGCAGGAGGCCACAACGCCCCTCCCCGTGGTTTTAAATTTGATCCTGTCTTCAGTACACACGCAGGCGGTTTAAATGAGCGTGGCGAACCTGTATACGGCCCCAAGGATGAAGTCGACCTGGCTAAGTTTTGCAAGGCTTGCCAGGGTTTGCCGTTTTGGCTAGCCGGTTCTTACGCTCGACCTGAACGATTTGCCGAGGTCCGAGCATTGGGAGGTGCAGGTGTCCAGTGTGGTACAATTTTTGCGCTTGCTGAAGAATCTGGCCTCGACGATTGGATCAAACAGGACATTCTTCGCAAACTGTCAGAAACCCGTTTGGATGTGCTGACAGATCCCGCTGCCTCTCCCACAGGATTTCCGTTCAAAGTACTCGATTTACCCCAGAGTCTTTCCCAAAGAGAAGTCTACGAAGCTCGTCCACGTGCATGCAACCTGGGCTACTTGCGACAACCTTACAAACGGCCTGACGGCAAAATTGGTTATCGTTGCCCTGCGGAGCCGGAGGTAGCATTTGCTAGAAAAGGTGGGGATGCCAAGGCCACTGTCGGTCGTAAATGCCTCTGCAACGCCCTCTGTTCGAATGCAGGGTTTCCGCAAGTTGGAGAGGTCAAAGCCGTCAACGGAGAAAAAATGAAGTACGTTGAGCTACCCCTGATCACGACTGGAGACGATATTAGTAGTTGCCGAGACTTCATCAAGGAAGATGCTGATGGTCATTTAGGCTTTCCTGCTGGCGAGATTGTGGATTATCTGCTCTCTGAATGGAAAAGGAAGCCGGTCGGATCCGCAGCCGAGGGATCGATGTCAATTTAAAATTGGACAGCAGGAATCTTAAATGTTTTATTTGACTAGCATCAGAATGTGACACTGACAGTAAATTAAATTTTGAACAAAGCGGTTGCCTTTGACCTGTTTACAAGCCCACAGGGTACGTAGCTGGCCGACAATAAAGGACCTACTCAACTGTCTGACGGGATCCTTAATTTTTCTCCATATAATAAATTGAAAATATATCGCACAAGCTTTGCCTAAACGCTAAAGAAAGCTCTCTGGGCCTTATTTACTTCGACAGAGTTGTGACATTGACTTTGAAAGGGAACTGTAATATAAAGCAGCGGATGCACAGCAACTCGTGAAAAATGCTAACGGTAAGAAATGATTGCGGACATCGGAATACTCAAGCGGCTTTCTAGCGATAGTCATACAACGTGGCTTTTCCCGGATTTCGCACTGTGCTACAGCTCATGCTCTTCCGAATCTCAATCCTGCGAAAGACATTCCCAGCAACTGTCAAACTCCAGGTTTAGAAAAGATGACCCACTTTTTTGCCAGCTTGTCGTTCGATTGGAGTGTCACAAGCGTCGCTGACAATGTCGGTCGTCGCTTGCATGAAAGCGGGCTGAAGCCTCATTGGGACTTGGGCGGATGCTGCGAGATCGAAGAGATCATCTTCATCTGCTTCTACGCAGCCTATGTCGTTGCGTTCTTCGTTCTATACCACACAACCATTCTCAAGCCAATGCGACTATTGTCTGTTTTTGTCCACGAATTTGGTCATGCCAGCGCATGCTTTATGACGGGGGGTTCCGTCAAGAAGATCGAGGTCTACGAAAACGAAGGAGGTGTCACCGGGTACACGGGAGGTTGTCGGACATTGGTTATCCCAGCTGGATACGTTGGCGGTGCTTTCTGGGGAGGTGCGTTGACTGTAAATAGCGCATATGTTCGCGCTACCTCGCACCACAGAGGCCGACATCTCACCTTTCCTTTGCCCTTCCAGGTGTCTTTGTGGCTCTAAGTGGCAGCAAAATTGGCTCGACCATTGTGGCATCACTTATTTCTTTTGCTCTATTGATTTCACTTTGGTAAGTCGTCCTTTGCGTCATGTGTCCGAAACAGAATGGTCCTTTTTTGGCGCTAATGAAGAAATCTTTTGTGCCACAGCTTGAAGCCGAATACAATGGTTGTAGCTCTCTCGTTGGGCTTTTCGAGTCTTCTAATTGGGTTCATTTTCATTGAGTGGTTTGTTTTCGATCCCCTTCTCGAATTTATTACTCTGTTTTTTGGTGTTTTCATTGGCATGTACAGCGTGCGAGACATCTACGACGGTAAGTATAAAGCTGACCACACAATTTATATCGTTTATAGTTACGAAGACGTTTACTTACTGACTGTGAATGACGTTTCGCCCCTTATCTGAATACAATACTACAGACTTGATCACGCGAACAGCAGAAGGAAGTGATGCTGTGGCCTGTAATAAGCTTTACCCGTGTTGCCTGCCCCGATGTGTTGGAGTTCAGTTTTGGATGGTGGCTTTTGCCTTCCAGGTAGCCGGAATTTACTGTGCCCTAGTTTGGATGGTAACAGAGCACAATTAGTAAAAAGATGGTTGACGCTTAGGATAATGTATGCACAGTTTCACTCTGGCGGCGGTCCACCGCTTTACGGTAAGCTACACTACATACATTATACATAGGTAGTCACTTACAACTAATACTTCGGCTTGGTCTGAGCCCACCACGTAAACACGATAGAGGGGTCGGGCAGTCGTCCGTAAACGTTCTCCTCACAGTCAATGGAGGCAGGATATACTTATGTACGCTTGTCTGTAGTAAAGGGTATTTGTTGAAGCAGACAGGCAAAACAGCAACTCGGGGATCGGATTGGTGTTTTGTGTGTTCGTTAGAGCGACAACGACCAATTCGTTCTACACTGTTGAGAGAATCGGAAGAGAAGAAAGTGATCGGGCTCTTTAACACATTCCTGAGCCGTCTTTGTCAGCTTCTTTTTGCTTCGTGAGTAAGATGATTGCACAATGCTTTCTAGTAACTCTTAGTTTGGTGCAGTCGGCGGCTGCATTTGTGGCCCCTCGCGCGGCGTCGCCCTTCACGGCATCGTCACATTTTCACTCCCCGATACCACAACTATACGCAGCGGCTCGAGAAGTTGATTGCTTGGTTGTGGGGTCGGGCGTATCTGGAAGCTCTCTCGCCTTTAATCTTGTAAAGAACCACGATGTTGACACCCTTATGGTCGAGCGGAACGAAGTTGTCGGGGGCAATCTCATTTCGAAAGAAAACGAGGAAGGGTTTGTCTGGGAAGAAGGTCCCAATTCTTTCCAGCCTACTCCCTACATTAGTCGACTCGTTCACGAATTGGGCATAACGAAGGACCTCGTTCTCGCGGATGGGTCTTTGCCTCGTTTTGTGTATTGGCAAGGCGAAGGTGCGGGCGCAAAGCTGGCGAACTTACACGCTTTACCAACAAATTTACCCGGGGACTTGCTTGACTTCAACCTGTTGACCTGGCCCGGAAAGATTCGAGCTGGGCTCGGTGCGATTGGCCTTATCGCTCCACCACCGACGGATCGTGAAGAGTCTATAAGGGAATTCGTTACCCGTCATTTGGGTGCCGAAACATTTGAACGCGTGATCGATCCGTTCGTGTCCGGTGTATATGCTGGAGATCCTGACGAACTGGCCATGAAGGCCGCTCTAAAAAAAATTCATCGACTGGAAGGGCTAGGAGATCTTGGGCCGGGTCTGGTCAGTGGTGCGATCAATCGATTCAAGGAAATTGCCGACGAAAAGACGTCGAACCCACCCGATCCGGCCTGGCCCACTTACAAAGGAGGCCAGCTGGGTTCTTTCCGTAAAGGTTTGCAAACACTTGCCCTAGCGGCGGAAGAATACCTAGGACCGGAGCGTGTAATGAAGAACACGCCTATAGACAAAGTTGAAAAACTGCCCGACGGTCGGTTTAAAGTAACGGTCCTGAAGGATGATAAACCGATCGAAATAATTGCTAAATCCGTCTGTCTGACCTCGCCAACCCGTGTCACGTGCAAGGTTGCCGCTGACTTGGTTCCGGCTGCCACTCGGCTGGCTGAAGTATACTCACCTCCCGTTGCATCTGTCACCATGGCCTACAAGAAAGAGTGGTTTAAGGAGTTGCCCGGTGGTACCTCGAGGGAACCTTTGCGTGGATTCGGCCACTTGCTTCCGCGTAAAATGGGAGTCCGGAGTTTGGGTACCATCTGGTCGAGTTCTCTGTTTCCTGGTCGCGCTCCTGAAGGCTGGGAGCTCTTGCTAACCTACATTGGTGGTGCACGGGACAAAGGCATTGCGGACTTGTCCGAAGAAGAAATTTACAAACAAGTCGACGCGGATAATCACGAGATTCTGTTGAAAAGTGACGCTCCGTCTGGCAAAAGGATTGGCATTCGAGTGTGGCAAACTGCCATACCGCAGTACCGTAAGGGTCATTTAGAAATTTTGGATGCATTGGAAGCCGACGAGGCCAAGGTGCCCGGGTTTTATTTGGGAGGTAATTACCGGACCGGTTTTTTTTTTTGTTGCCTTTGGTGATTGTGTGCAGTTTGGATGGACGGAAGCCGAAAAGGTCGCAAAATACTTGCAATCGACCGAGGAAAATATGACTTCTAGTGTAACTGAACCGCAGGAAATTAGCGTAGCTTAGGATTTCACTTACGGAGCAAAGAAGATCAATAACACCCCCCAAGCTTTGTCGGTCCAAACACGAAAAAGCAATATTGAACAATGATGATAACAACTTACAAGCTGTTGGTATTGGCCAGAATTTCAAGTTATCGCTCAAACTCTGTGGACGAACAGCTATCTATCTGTTTGTACAGAAACTATTATTTACTGTTGAATGGAAAGAAAGTCTCGACACGTCAACATGCGATTACTTACCGGCACGTTGGAAACCTAACTCCGTCGTTGTGATTCACGTTGCTCCAACCTAACAGTAAAGGCGACTGCGCAGCTTTCCAACTTCAACTTCTTCGTTAGCTTTGACCTTAATGAAGCCCACAATTCCCGTGTCTGTCACCCGTAACTGACGTAGTTGGTACCGTATGGGACCTTTTTCCACGTACAAGACAGCTGACCGTAAATGGTCAGTAGTGACGGTCGCAAAGTTGACTGTCAGTGCCCTGTCCCACGAGGGCGGGCGCACACGGATTTTTCAAAAATATGCGCAGTCAAGGCACGGTTTTTTCTCACTTTCCGTATGAGCGGTGCTTGCACGCATTGGGGACGCACCAGCACACCACACGAGTGACTTTTTGAATCTATGCGGCAATCGGGTCTGTTCCCAAACTATTCTTCACCCGACGTACTTACCTTCACTATGATGGTGATAAGAACAGATTACACCAAGGCGATTGTTTTAACGACAGCAGCTCTGCTGCTGTGGTCGTCAACCGATCCAACGAAGTAGGTACCGAGATTGTGTGTGTGCGACATTGTGTATCGTGCGAGGGTCGGCGTGAAGTGCGGAAGCCGAATAGGGTTTACGCGACAGTCGAGGGTCAACCAATGAAAAGACACGATTGGACCACGAACGTGAGACGAGGAATGCGAGAAAGACGAATCAATCGCGTTGGGATTGGTTTTTCGGACGTTGGTCCCGCAGAATACACGAAGTGTGAACTCGGCCGCGCCTTGCTCTTTCGTCCGCCGATGCGATTCTTTTCCAATCGCTCGTCGCAGCCACGATACGATTTAGAAGCGGTTCGAGTTCGACGAGGCCAAGCCTTACGGTATTTGGTACTTTTGCGTCGGGAAGACTGACACTGACCCGGCTGACACGTTTTTTCCAGCGGCAAAATATACCGGAAACTTTGCTTCACACTTATGTCCGTAAAGTGTGATCCAAGCTAGACCATGAGAGCAATACTCGAATCTCACTGTTTTCATGTTTTCTCTATATTGCTACTGTTGCTATGCAGTTTTTCATCAGCGTTTGTTCCACTGTCTCTCCCGATGCGAACACCTCGAGCGGTTCGTCTTCAAGTCATGACGGAACCGCCGCGGGGCGGAACGAGTCGTACCGAGGCCAAGGAAGATAAAGATGACGACCCCAAGGCACTGTCGCCGGAATCGGACTACCTCCTACAAACAGAAGACTTCACGCGACAATGGAAGAAACCAGAACAACACAGTCTTGAAGTCCCTAGAGTACGTCATACGGTTTTGAGTGAAAGGGATTACCATCGGTTGGAAGCGATTATTTTTCAGGACGACGCTACGGAAGGCAGCGAAGAAGCAACAGTGCTTCAACGCCGGGTTAGCCTACCCAACATCCCTATTCCACCCCGACTTGCTCGTCCAGGTGTCGCCTGGCAACATCATCACCACGCAACGGTCAATCTTGTTCGACAGCACCGCAACCAAAAGCACGATGGCCCCATTCAATTCATCACCAATATCATCAATCGACCACAGCTCGTTTCGACGTGCTCCGAATGGAAGCGTCTCGAGAAACATGCCGAATATATCGGAACAACACATCTCAAAGACTTGCTACAAGACAGGGAACGTTGTGACGAAATGTATGCAACCCATGATGGTGTCTATCTCGACTACTCCCGGCAGCGTGTAACACTGGAAACAATGAAGTTTTTGTACGCACTGGCCGAAAAGCAAAATCTTAAAGGTCAAATTGACAAAATGGTGAAGGGCGACAAAATCAACTTCACCGAAGATCGGGCGGTCCTGCACACGGCACTGCGAGCCGAACGTGCGTTGACCGGTACTGTCATGGTGGACGGTGTTGATGTGATTGCAGAAGTACACCAGGTGCTGGATCAAGTCAAAGTCTTTACAGACGGTGTTCGATCGGGGCAAATTCGCGGGTACACCGGTAAGCGGCTCCGGAACATTGTGTCCGTGGGCATTGGCGGATCGTACCTGGGCCCGGAATTTTTACACGAGTGTCTTAAAACGGAGCCAGAAGGAATCAATTCTGCGTTGGGTTATTCGTTGCGATTTTTAAGCAACGTAGATCCGGTAGATGTTGAACGAACATGTGCGGATTTAGATCCTGAAGAAACACTCGTGGTCGTTGTCAGCAAAACGTTTACCACTGCTGAAACCATGCTCAATGCCCGCACAATGCGGCAATGGCTGTGGGATTTTATGGGCAACGACAAGGAAGTGGTCAAGAAACATATGGTGGCGTGTGCATCTGTTTCGGCAATTGACAACGTTCGCAAATTTGGAATTGATACCGACCGATATTTTTTCCGGTTTTGGGACTTTGTGGGTGGTCGGTATAGTGTATGCAGCGCAGCCGGTGCCGTTCCGATAAGTCTGCTATATGGTTTCGACTTGTTTGAAAAGTTTCTTCAAGGTGCAAATTCGATGGACAAGCATTTTCTGACAGCGCCTTATGATCGTAACATTCCGGTTTTAATGGGACTACTGGGCGTATGGAATATGTCCTTTATGAATTACAAGGCTCGGACGACCTTGCCATACGCGGAGGCTTTGCTTAAGCTACCGGCGCACATTCAACAGCTGGACATGGAATCAAATGGCAAAACCATGACGAAACATGGTCTGGAGGTAGACTACCCCGTGGGTGAAATCGATTTCGGAGAAGGTACGTTTTGCGGAGCTTCTTTTATCATTGGTTCACAAATGGTGCCCGCTTAAATCTGTTTCTTTTCCTTTTTGTAGCTGGTACCAATGGCCAGCACTCTTTCTATCAGCTGCTGCATATGGGACAGACGGTTCCATGTGACTTTATTGGCTTTGTGCAGTCACAGCACGACTTTTGCCTGGACGGTGAGAATTTATCCTCACACGATGAACTCATGGCAAACTTTTTCGCTCAGCCGGATGCCCTCGCTACGGGAAAGACAGCTGACGAAGTCCGCGCCGAAGGTGTTCCTCCAGGTCTGGTGGGTCACAAAGTTTTTAAAGGCAATCGTCCGAGCCTTTCTCTGCTGCTTCCGAAACTGACGGCTTATGCGTGTGGACAACTGCTAGCTATTTACGAACATCGCACAGCCGTCCAAGGATTCATGTGGGACATTAATTCTTTCGATCAGTGGGGCGTCGAGCTTGGCAAGAAGCTTGCCATCGATGTCAAAGGCCATTTGCTCAACGCCCGACGGAGTGAAGAAGAGGTCGAGACTTCTAATCCGGCCACAACTAGGCTGCTCAACTATTACGTGAACAATTCTCGCAGAATATGTCAGGAGGCGCCCTATAATCCGATAACTTCGGTGACACGGAAAACGCATCGAGAGCACGCGTCTGCTCCGTTGCCACCCCTCCCGCACGATCTAGGTGGACAGGAAGGCCGACTGACGTAAACACAGCGATCGATTTGCTGCGAAGCTTATTACGAGAACGGCAACTAGGTATATTGCCAGGTGTGCTGTTAGCTTGTACTACCAAAAACATGATATTCCATATGCTAATAGATTACGATTTTTCAACTATAACGCTGAAGGCTACCTGTAGGCATAGGAAGGATTTAGTCTGGTAAAGGCAAGTACTAATGTCAATAGATGTACTAGAGGGCAGTCACCTAGCTAGTGCCGGTGGAGTTTGTCGGATAAGATGCAAACCAGTACCTATTTTGCAAACTGAGGAGAGCGCGTCATGCTTGGCCGTGTCGCAGACCAGCTGTTGCATCGGTTTTTACACTACATTAGTTTCGCTTGATAGTCTCACAGGCAGTGAACACAGTGTCCGAAAAGACTGACGCACGTCAGTACCTGATCCCTAAGTCATGACAAACCAATGTACGAGCCGGCATCTTTCGAAGAAAAAAACAAAATTGTTTCGAACCGAAATTTGTTGGAGCTCGTCAACCTCATTCATCGCTGCGTTCACGCGTGCACAGCCGAGGCCTTTTATAAAACGCGGGGAATCTCGCGAAAACAATCCTCGAATCTAACCATCACTTCAACTACTACCATTGGTGGGTTGCTCCTGTCTCACTTACAGCATTTTGGTGGTGAGTTTGGTGAACCAGTCACAGCCCAGCACCGTCATTTGTCACACAGTTTGACAATTCATTGCCATACCACACCACAGCGCTCCCTCCTAGTGGAGCTTTTCATCTTTGCTTCCAAGGACAGGCAATGATCGTTGTAAAATCGGCGCTCCTGATTGTCTGTTTGGTGGCTACAGCATGCATTGGGTTCGTCTCATGCTTTCAGCCATACACATCCGCAATCCCTCCGCCTTGTACTTCCTCTGTCAGCTCATCTTCGGTCCGGCTAGAAGCCGCCGCGAGGTCATCGGATGCGCCACCGCTACGACGCAACCCTCCCCGTAAGATTTGTCTCATGGTGGAACCTACTCCGTTCACTCATGTTTCTGGATACGCGAATCGTTTCAAAGAAATGCTCAAATTCATGGCCAAAGCCGGCGACGAAGTTGACATTCTGACCGTCGACACCAAGACTCCCGCACACGAACTGCCCACCGCATGCAGTGGATTCTCCATCAAGCACACACAGGGCTTTACCTTTCCCCTTTACAATCAGATTTCCCTCACCTTTGATTTGCCAGAAATGAAAGGCGCCCAAATGCTGGAAAAATTCAAACCCGACCTCATTCACGTCACATCTCCCGGCTTCATGCTGTTCGCGTCTATTTTCTATGCGCGTGTCTTATGTATTCCTCTAGTTATGAGCTATCACACACACTTGCCGAGTTACGGCAAAAATTATCTTTCCTTCGTACCTGGTATTGAGAACTTTTGTTGGGAATTACTGCGCTGGGCACACGCCCGAGCGGATTTGACCCTGGTCACAAGTCCGCAAATGCAGGAAGAACTGACTCGCAACGGGATTCCTCGAGTGGACGTCTGGCGGAAAGGCATCGATACGGATCGATTTGATCCCAAATTTCGGTCCACTTCCATGCGGGAGAAAATGACTAGGGGCAATGCTGACGACTTTTTGATGGTCTATGTGGGACGGCTAGGAGCCGAAAAGCGTCTGAAAGACATCAAGCCCATGCTGGAACGAATGCCCAACGCGAGATTATGCATAGTTGGTAAGGGACCACAAGAAGAGGAACTTCATGACTATTTCAAGGGTACCAACACGGTGTTTACTGGTCAATTGGATGGCGATGAGCTATCGTCCGCCTTTGCGTCGGCTGATGTGTTTGTCATGCCTAGTGATTCCGAAACCTTGGGTTTTGTCGTTTTGGAGAGTATGGCGTCCGGTGTTCCCGTAGTTGGGGCCGCCGCAGGCGGCATTCCCGATATTATTGATGACGGTAAGACGGGATTTTTAGTTCCACCCGGAGATATTGCTGGCTTCGTATCGCGCCTCGAGAGTCTAAGGAATGCGAAATTCCGCACTCAAATGGCCAAGGCAGCCCGGAAAGAAACTGAACGGTGGGGGTGGGAGGCCGCTACCTCGTACTTGCGAAACGTTCAATACGAAAAGGCTCTTATCAACTTTCATTCCCGAGCGTTTGGGGGATTCGGGCGTCCACGATCCGGTACTATGTGGAGATTGCTTGGCTGGCGGATGCGCCGGGTGATACACAAGGTTGCCAAGCCTAAGGCCGTCTTTTCGTCCATTTGGAGAAAGCTATCGTTCGGACGCCAAGAAAATAGCAACAGTGGCAAGCCAGCGGCGGCATGAGCATACAGAATGCTCCACTATTTATTGTATTGTGCTTGTTTCTTCGGACCAAAACATTATATTCGGACTCTCGTAAAATGTGCTATGCAAGCAACTGGATTCTTTTCTCATAGTCAGTTCGGATTCCTCTTTGTAGCTACTGAAATCTCTGGAAGCCCACCGTCCTGGTGTTTTCTTGTAGAATCAACTTTTTTGGATAGATGGGTCTACAAGAGTCCGAGCTAGTTCGTTCCGTACCTTCGTTTATTTTTAGGCTGGCGGCTGACGATCAGACCTCGCAGTTATTGAGAGCAATGACTACTTACTGTTAACTATCTGACGGACGACGGGCAGGTCAATGACGTAATTTGACTGACTGTGCGCTCTGTTCGCGATCGCGCCTACTAGATACTACTAGGTAGAAATGGTTGATTTTGTCTGACTCATCTTATCTTGTAAGAAAGCCTTCAAGAAACAACTTCGATATGACGAGACTCGCCAGAGAAATGGAGGCACTGGTTTTGTACCTTCTGCCTGATTTGCCCGTCACCATTGACATTCCAACATGATTTTACATGGTAAAACATACACTTCTTGTTACCCCGAAAGCAGTCGACTCTGCTCTAACGTTTCCAAAGCATTCAACAAGATGAGCTTACCTCGACAGCTTGCTGCTACAGTTTGCTTTTTGCTGGCTGCGAAAACGTCCTCTTTTTCACTAAGTTCATCTACGCGTACTGTACATCGCGAAAGTGGCCTGAAACCTCTGCATATGGCCGTCATTCCCGACCCCTCGTCATCCAGTCAAGGCTTGTATTCTACTTCTCTTCGAGCAACTGCTCTGGCCTCGACAGAAACCGAGACAACGGCTTCGAACAAAGAAAAGGAAACCAAGAAGCCTTCCTGGAACGACGACGGTTTTGTATTCGGTTTGGAGGGATCCGGTCTCGAACGTCCCAAAGGGCGAAATGCACAAATAGTTGTTGAGGGTGATTCTTTGGAAACGCAGCCCTTTCAAGTTGCAGCTGTTTCTGTCACATTTGCGGCACATGCGGGATTTTTGGTCAATTCATTTTCCGGCATGGTAGAAGCTTCCAGCGGCAATATTGCCTTGACGTCGATACACGCAATCGTGCTTACCCTCGTGAGCTGGGTGATTGCTGATTTTGGCTCGGGGGTCTTGCACTGGGCGACGGACAACTACGGCAACGGTAAAACACCCGTTATGGGAGGAATCATTGCAGCTTTTCAAGGGCACCACTCAGCACCTTGGACTATTGCACAGCGTGGATTTTGCAACAATGTATACAAGCTTTGCATTCCGTTCGGAATTGTACCCATGTTGGCTATTAACGCTATTGCCCCTCCGGATGTTGTCTTCTTTATGGCAACATTTTGTGTCTTTGAAATCATGTCGCAAGAATTTCACAAATGGTCTCATCAGCTTAAAAGCGAAACACCCGGTTGGGTGAATTGGCTACAGGATTCTGGGTTGACGATTGCTCGCAAGCCTCACGCATTGCATCACTTGGCACCCTTTGAAGGAAATTATTGCATCATTTCTGGAATTTGCAACCCAGTCTTGGATCAATCCGGGTTTTTTCGCCGACTTGAACGTGTCGTTTACAGTCTCAACGGTATCGAATCGAATGCTTGGAAGCTAGACCCAGCTTTACGGGAGCGAACTTTGTCAGGGGATTATAAGTTTCCGAAAGCAAGGTCATCATCATCCAAGCCGTAACTTTTCTTGTTGCATAGTCTGTGGTCTAGCTATCGCAAGATGTGCTGAGAGAATTCTTGCTCGTTGCCATTGACAACACTAAATCTCTGGCTACACTGGTTGATGGACGACTAGTACGTAAAACAGGGCCCGTAGGTGCGCGACAGTCGCTGGCATATGCAATCCCAGTTGGTACACGACGGCCGTTGACATCGCGTCTCATCCTTGTAAATTGATATTGACTGTGAGCTAAAACTATATTTACTGATTCGATAGTCATACTAGATATTATGCTGGAAGTGCAAGAACTTCGATATCATCGGGCATAGACAAACACTTCAGCTCTCGGCAAGTGGTTTGTGGCCGTGAATGAACTGGAATACGTCTGCGAAGGAGCGCAAGCTACAGCCAAATTTCCTCTCAAATTTCACGACGTACACCACCCTTTTTCTTCTTGCTGCTGAAGCTACTCCTGTCGCTGCTTTTTTTACTCTTGGTACTGCTGCTTTTTGCCTTTCCAGATTTAGCGCTCATACTACCCTTCTTCGAAGATTTCTCTGAAGCACCTCTTTTTCCTTTACCGGACTTTGTGGATACGGCACCAACGGTTGGCCTTGCAGACTCTTCCGGAGGGCAAATGGGCAAGCTTTCGTTGAACAAAGGTTCTTCCTTCGATTGGGTACTGAACCATGTGTGACGTCCGTCCAATAATTTGTTGTCCACCCACTGTTCAATCCCGAACTCTGGTGTTCGGATATTCTTTGAAGAATCTCGGGACGATTTGAAGCTTTTGTCCCCCTTGCCCTTTCCGATAGAATTGGCCATAGTCCCGCTTCCTGCTGGTCGGCATCTCTGTGTTGGAGACGGAGTTCCGTTCTGGCCATGCACATTTGTGGGCAGCATTGTTGGCGTGACGGTTGTACCCGGTGGAGCAGAGGTCGGAATTACTGTTGGTTCGCTCGGCGGAGTAATCGGTACTGATGTTGTAATTGAAGCCAAAGTCGGACGTTGGACTTCTAGTGTTGGCAGGTTTGTGCTTTCAGGAACACTATTCCTTGTCGGAAGCAGAGTATCATCTGTAGTTGGCGAAAAAGTAAGGTCAACAGTTGGAATTGGTATTTGGGTATTTGGCACAAAGGATCCCGGTGTAAACGAGGGAATACTCGTATCGGGTTGACCTGTTGAGGTGACTGTCGGTAACACCGAATTGGGGAAGTTAGTCGGACTTGAGGTTGGGGTTGCTGCGCGGGCCATACATTCAGAAGCATCGGCAATATTCCGACAAGTTCCCGTGCATAGGCCGCCGACGAAGCAGCCAGCCCCGACATCTTCGCGAAAGAGTCGGGGCCCGCTAGATGTACAAAACGAGGATTCGTAGCTACCAACAAAGTTCATCGCGTTTTCACCTGAAACGGTAGATTGGCTATCTGCGAACGCTACAAAATCCGACCTACTGTCTTGGATACATGATTGACTCAATTCAACAGAGCCACCCAGAAAAGCTAAAATTTCTCCCTAAATGGACGAAGCAAAAGATCAGTTGCATCGTAATAGTGATTTGAGGTTTCGTCACTGATTGTGAACAACTTACCGAAAAACCAAAGTTTTGGGTGAACTCAGATCGTTCGACAATTGCCGAGCCACCAATTACGAAGATGGAAGCGCTTGTCGAGCTCTACGAAAGGAAACTGGTTAAGGCAAGAAGTGACGTGAACAAAACGAGAGTCGTCTGTATTCTTACCGCTGCCGTGTTTTGGTTTATGGACGAATCAGTTATAGAGACAGCGGAGCCAATACCAGCTTGTAAAGCAAACAATAGACCTGAATTCCCTGAGATTGTTGAACCTACTACTTCCACGATTGCTCCGGATTGTGCTGATATTGCAGTCCACTCCATAGGACTGAGATCGTTGGAAAATAAGCTGACATTTCTCACAACTAAACCGCTTCCTTCTTGTTCCGCATAAAATGCGTCTGCAAGGCGGCTCATTGAAAAAATGTTCACATCTGCAACTTGCTGCTCCGCCGAGTTAGTTGTGTATGTTATCGAATCCAAAGATCCTTTGGAAATTGAGGACTCCCTAAGCCGCGAAACGCCTCCATTGGCCGTGGCAATGAAAGAGGCAGCATTTAATCCTTCAACCTGAATATTTCTGATATTTAGAAAGCCGCCGTCGTTGTCAAAGAAGACTCCTGTTGTGCCGCCATTGACGATACTGTCATTGATTTCGATCATCATTGGCTCCGACCCCGGCTCCCCTGTACTTTGAAGTATGACGAAATCGCTCATAAAGTCCTGTGATTTGTGTTTGAATTTGTGAGAAGCGATTGGACATCTTATTTGTAGTTGGCATTCAAAACGGAAAAAACGTACACGAAACAAAGCGTCACGGAAAATCGCAGAAGTGGGCTTCGAAGCAAAAGCAGCAATCGCAGTACCCCTACTTTCAGAATTCTGGTTGAAACCAGAGAATGTCAACCCAGAGAAAGTAATTCGTTCTAGAGGATATGAATTCAAAAGTGAGTCTACAATGAGGACTTGCTGGCTACCTCCGAAAAGAACGCAACTGTCATTCGCCTCCCCGTTTGAGCCACACGCGAAAGAAACATCACTTAAAATCGGCTGCAAAGGCTCATTTGAGACATCAAATATTGTCTGCGGACAAAGCGTATAGGTGTAACTGTCTTCAGGAAGTTTTTCGCCGTCACTGATTCGTGCTAACTCGGCCCTCATGTCATTGTTGATCGATGCAATTGTTGTGTAGCCGGTCAAACCCTCTGCTTGAGGGCATGCTACAGTCTGAGCCACGGCGTCATTGAAACCCCAGGCTAGCGCAATTACAAATGTTACTATGGTAACAGTAACCTTTGGGAAAAGCGCCATTGTCGTAAATTCACGGGTAAAGGAGATTTCTGTTCGTGCAAACCGCTCGATGCTGAATTCCACAATTCGAATTTTAGGCAGGCCTCCGAAATGTGAGCGCTATCACCAAAAAAACACGCAACGCACTACATAATTGTGGCGTTATCTTCATTCACGACTAAATTTATCGTTCCCAAGAATCAGACGCCAATTTACAGGCAATAGTTGACTGTGAAAGCGAGTTGTTTGCTGTTACTTTACCCTTACTGTTCATTCATTGTGAACACGTTTTACCATTTTTGACAACTCGAATCAGGCTGTAAGTCAGTACCGATTGTGTCACGATTCACAGTCAAGATTTTATTTCCGTTAGTTGGTAGGAAACAGCTTACTCTTTCTAGCTAGTAATATGTTTTCAAATGTACACTAGGTGCATGAAAATTGTGAGAGAACACGTTTGTGTCAATCCATCTTTGCATCTCTCCAGAACACAGTTGGCGTTGGAGATGAGAATTGCCTATACGCTATTTTAAAACGCATTCCAATAGAGAGATTTTCTACTAGATGATTCGATGTCATTCTTCGTTTCTCAGGACCGTCTCGAGAGATTCCCCAGAGAGCAATTTCTTTAAATACGAACTTTTCCATTTGCTTTGTATAGAAAGAAAACACATTTTACAGTTAAAAAAGACCGATGTTTGTTTCCCCTTAACATAAGTTCGAAGAGAATACGATAAAAAATCTCACAATCACATGTTACCGTAAATAGCGTTTCACTGTCAGTTCTGTGGTCCCATTGTATTCCATTTCTTCTGTGACTTCTATGAAATCATTTCTGGAGTCACTGACTGTGACGTTGTCCTCAAGTTTTCTTCTATTCATTTTCATTTTGCTGTCACTACCATTCTTGTTACCCGCGCTGCCCTTTCCGCTCTTACCACCTTTGCCACTATTGCTGCTTCTGCTCGATCCTTTTCCCGTTGGTGGAAGGCTTAGGGTCGGACTATGTGAGGGCTGGCAGAAAGGGTCAAATTGCGGATCGTCTGGAAGCAAATTTTTGACAGTAAGTTTAGAAAATGCATTGTGCCACTTTATAAATAGAAGTGCTCAAGTTTGGCCTTACCTTGTTTGGACGACGAATCTTTGCCCTTTCCACTGCCCTTTCCCTTGCCTTTGGCACTCTTCTTCGATTTTTTTGAGCTTTTTGAACTGCCTTTCCCCTTTCCGATTCCTAGAATAGGCGGCGCGGTACTGCAGGATGGCTTGGAACTTGGAAACTCGCTTGTCTTTTCTGTCGGTCGAAACGATGGAGCGAAGCTGACCGAACCTAGGGAAGATGGGGGCGCAGACGATGAAGCGACGATGCTTTGTGCTGAGGAAGGCTGCAAAGTGACCCCGGAAGGAGGTGAGCTATTCGTTGGGAAACGTGTTGATTGCGTGAACGTGGGTGTGGATGTCTCCCCTTCAAATGTTGGGCTCTCAGTAGAAGGCGTAAACGTTGGTGCAGATGTCTCACCGTCAAATGGTGGGGCTTCAGTTGGAGACGAAGTCGGACTTTGCATCACTTCTATGGTGGGGAGCTGAGAAGGCGGCTCGGACCCTTCCAGTGTAGGCGCCGATGAGGTTGTAGGCATTATAGTGGGGGTATTGGATGCGATTTCTGTCGGAAAACTGGTCACAGCAGATGACGTTGGAACATCAGAGACAAGCGGCCTAGCAGAAGGTCCTATAGACATTGTTGGCACACTTGAAGGTGTGTCGGAAGCGACTTCCATTGGTACCGTGCTCTCGACGAGGGTCGGTGCGGTCGTCGTAAAAGGTGTTGGAGCTGAAGTCACTTGCTCATCCGCCCGACAGCTGACTTGGTCGGCCCAAACTCCGCACCGCGTGTTACACAAGGCAGTAATGAAACAGTTTGCCTCTCCAGTATTCTCCAAAACGAGGCGCTCGCCAGGCGCTTGACAAACTTGCGTTTGAGTTGAATTAATGTAGTTCAGAGACGAAGTAGAGCTGGAAGTCCCGCTGACGAAGACTGCCGCATCCACTTCACTGTCTACAATACAATTTCGACTCATACCCACATCGCTTTCATTGAAAACAAAAAAAACCGACTATAGAGAAAAGGGATGCCATTAAATGTATAAGACCGCAAAGACTCAGCACATCCTAAAAAGTGGCAAACACGTGTACTTACTGACATTGTGCCCACCCCTGATACCTGCACGCGAGAAGCTGTAGCGGCTGAATTTATGGCGATTAGAACGGTGCTAGGTCTATCTCGATTCTGTTAGAAAATCCAAACTGGGTAAGAAGCTGGTGTCCTGCTCACTGTCGATGAAGATTTTTCAAGTCTCTTACAATATTGAGTGAACCCAACGAATCAGCGACTTCGATCGAATCCACGTTTATTTGAGAACCGGTTGAGGCGAGAAACAAATGCTCTGACCCCGCGTTGTCGCGAAAGGTAGAGTTGGTGACGGAAACATCAGAAAGACCTCTCGAAGCAACACCAGTCCACAGCTCCGGCATTTGGTTGTTGACAACGTTAAGTCCAGAAATCGCCACCGACGCCATCATTGAGTCGAAAATCGCTGACATACTGCCCATTCTTTGCACGTCAATTACAGCAGCAGTCGTTTGAGCGCGGTTGGTAGTAGAAAACAAAGTCTGCACAGGGTATTGAAAACGGTGAGTAAGATTTTGTCGGTAATAAATGGAGAGCCATGCAAATGGAGAATCGTACCTCGATGTCACTGCTAGAGACGGTGACGCTACGAATTATTGATGCTGCCCCGTTGGATGATGATACGATGGAAGCAGCATCAAGATTTACGACATCGAGGCCGTTGATTGCGAGTTCCCCTCCTTCATTTGCAAATATCGAGCCGCTTGGCGGTGAGCCAACTTCTAGGTTTCGCACAGCCCCACGAGTAACTTCTAGTGAAAACGGGTTGTTCTGGTCGCCATTTTGCTGAAGCGTAGCGAAACTGCTTCCGCTCATCTGGACGAAAAAGAAGGACGTGAGTAGAGCAGAACAAAAATCAGTCGTGTTGCGTTAAGGGTACCTACCAAGAAAGTAGGGTCATTAAGAATCACTGTCGTAGTCGAGTCAGCGCCTCCCGCAATGGCAGACGTTCCAAACTGTGAAAAAGTTACACCAGCAAATCCAACGGTTTCGATGGGATAGCCTGCAACTGTTGAGTCTTCGATCAGGACTTGATTTTGTCCGTTTGAGATGGAGCAACTGTCTTGAGATGAACCAGTTGCTCCACAGACGAATTGCGCTCCACTGAGCACTGGAGTTAGCGTCTCATTTGCCGCATCGAATACTTGATTTGGACATAGTGTAAATGTATAGGATGAGAGCGCGGATTCAACTCCTTCGGACTGAATTCTATCTCTCTCGGCCTCCATATCATTATTCAAAGCTTCAATTGATACGTAGCCCGTAACATCCGGAGATTGGGGACACTGAACAGCCGAGTTAAACTGTGACGAGACATGAATCGCCCCTGAAAATACCAGAAGTGTTGTTAGTACTCTTCGTGCCATGGATGTATTTTGATGACACATTTTGCTTCTGACGGAAGCGAGTATGCGATAAAATAATGAATAAAAAATGAAAGATTGTGAGAGAGTGCCCAGCCTCGATTTGGTCTCTTGTTTAGCAGTCGTGAAGGAGCGAAGGAACTTGGCAACAAGAATGAATTCCGAATCCCAACGCCAGACGAGCTTTTACAGTTTTTTTGGGTCATATAGGAATAAAATATTTTGGTCGGATGATTGAAAGTCTTATCAAAAATTAATTATGATATTGCCTCGTCGTATGTATTGATATTATGACATGTCGAATTTAGGTGGAAAAAGCCAGGCATATGTAAGTAAATCTTGTGACGGAGCTTGATCCGTTAGGGTCCTATTTTCAAAAACACCCAACACCGCTCTCCTCTCACAGTCATCAAATCATCCAGTCATCAAAATAGCCAGCAGGGCCATATTCATAATTCTAGGCGAGGAATATTGGAGTTATTTCTACAAGATTTCACGTTGCTCAGGCTTCAAAAGGAGAGCTACTCAATGACAGGAACTGCCCCTTTTAGTAAAGTCTAGTAGGATTGAGGCTCTGATTTATTGACTGTCAGAAAACGGGCTTGCAGGAGGTCGGCCCAATACCTGGCAACAATAAGCCGAACAATTCGTCGATCAGATTGAAAACTGATCTTGGAGCCGACGTTACTTATAGCATCTGCATCATCTTCATCATCACCGTCTCTCTTCTCCGTGCTAGCAGGAGCACGTTCGAGTAATTTAGGACCCCCCAATGATCCAATTCGATCACATAGGACCCGTATTACATCTGGACAAAGATGCTCATCGTGGCTCGAAAAGTCTTTCAGAGTTAATCCTCCCCGTCGATTGAAAATCAAAGAATCCTCGAAAGTAGATTCGGCATCTCCCCTTCCGTCAGTCGGGTACCCAGTCAACGAAAAATGTGCAACTTGTTCTAATGTGGCGCAGAGGACAACTCCATAAGCCGAATGTATATTGTATTTTTGACGCAGTGTTTCCATTATTTCGCTGCGCGGTAGTTGAAGCATTCTTTTAAGCTTTTGTGTTCGGCACCAGCTTCGAAACGCGTCGGCGTGCTCATCCCAAAACTCTCGGTAGGCCTTCATTTCGCGTTTGAGCTTTTGACGCAATCGGACGCGATCCGCCCATACTTGGTCACGAAGATCGGTAGGCCACGGGTGATGTACCAGTGCTGCTTTCTCGGCGTTGGCCTGATCCGTGTCGAGATCTGACATGGCGTTGATGAGATCAACCGTTCCGTTCGGTAGAAAGTGGGCGAAACCACAGCACGCACAAGATCCTCCCGAAACGTAATCAAATAGAACGCGGTCAATGACCCATTCGTCGCTGAAGCGAGGCATGATTCACAATAAATTGAAGAGACGACTGAGGTGGCAACTTACATAAAAGCAGCCGGGGGTATAGTGTAAGAATAGAGACGGCAACGCTGCAGTATTGACAGTGAATAGGATTATTTGTTTCGGATGTCCGCGAAACGCGATGCAGAGCAGAAGATGTATCGAAAAGCAAAAAGCGAAATTCTCATCGTTTGCCAATATTCCATTGCAATATCAAGATTGATGGAATGTGTTACCCTCTCAGCTTAGGAGTACACGCCGGTTGGTTTAGGTTGGTATCAAGTTTGGAAAGTTCATCGCGTGTTAACCGTAAAGAATCCTCATCCACATGACTAAAAAAAACAAATTGTTACGTTTCGGGCTTCGTGAGGGAAAGGCAAGTTGCTACGTGTCGAGCCGTCGATATAGATAGAATGGCGCAGGAGTCCCGCCGTCAACCTAGGGGATGGCCTCTGCTGCTCGTTTCGCTCTTGGCTTCACGGACGGCGGTGCTTGGACTTCAAGCAATACGATCCCGTCCGAGCCAGCATCGGGAGGTCGCCTACAACAGCAAATCAAGAACATATGTACCACTACCAGCCCCAGAGGTCACAGACCGACAGCGAAGAATCATGGGGGCCTCACTGCTGTCTTCTGTCTTGTACTATCCGACGACGTCGGCGGAAGCAAAGACGGGTGAGATTACCTTGGTTTTGCAGCAGCCGAGCGACAAGGTAGGCTTAGAATTGTACGACGTCACAATCGGTACTCCACCGAAATCGACAGTTGCCATTCGTCGGGTTTTAAGCAACAATCGACTCTTACAAGAGGGCATGGTCCTTGTTGGCTACTCGTCCGCCGCTGAAGTCGTACAGCGGGTTCGTAGTGGACCCTATCCGATTTCCTTGACATTTCGCAATCTTGCAGCCGCAGGTGATGCTATTGCCGACGATGAAAAGCCTTTGTTAACGGCCCAAGATGCATTACAGCTGGCGCGTCGACAATCGGGTGAGATCAACGCGAACGTCATACCGGGTCCAGCATTTGCCGTTACTGTACTCCGACCAGCAGATGGTACTTGTGAGATGCGGTCCCGGCGCAACGACGTTTTGGAAATCAACTACGAAGCTAGGGTGACAAATCCCGACAACGGTGTTGTGTATGACGCATCGGCTAGTCGAGGAACGGGACGACCATATCAAATGGTTTTAGGATCGGGAGACATGTTACCAGGCGTCGATCAAGGTCTGTACGAAATGTGCCCAGGAGAAGTTCGCGAAATTGTCATTCCACCGCAACTGTCATATGGGCCCAGAGGAAACAAACTTTTCCGTATTCCTCCGGACTCAACCTTACTTTGGAAAGTCGAGCTTGTGTCGGTCAATGATGTTAGAAAGGGTGACACTCGAACGCGTAGCGAAATAGAAGGTAGAGAATAGTTGTCATCCGCGATGTTTTGCGACAAAGCGTCGATCCCAGACAGGATTTCGTCGTCGTCGAACTAGAAGAAAAGCGGCCATCAAGAGCAAGGCCATTCCATTTCAACAAGCCTAAAGGACGCTGTATAGTTATTATGAGACGCTTCTATGGAAATGCTATCATTTTCTTGTTCACAGTCCGATAATGTTCACGAATTGCTTTCATATATTTCTCAGCTCTCTCCCCCGGTTTTAATTTTGGCTGTGTTCTTTTGTCTAGCTGTACTGGAAGATGTATCCTTTCGTATGCGTTGCCCGATGCGATCAGTTGATCCTCGATGACAGCGACGAATCCCGATTTCCCGTGTACAAGTTTATGACATCTTCCTGCGAGTTGCGCTTCGGCCATAATGGCTAGCACTTCAAAGGATGGATCTTGTGAAGGAATAAATCCTTCAAAGCCCCCTTCAGGGCCCCTGTTCCGTGGTCTCCGTAGAAAGACCCAATTGTAGTCGTCTTTGAGGAATTCTTCTACTTCGTTAACCGCCGAAACATCGTCAGTTAAGAGAACAACTGTTTCGCCCTTTGAGATATTTCCGACTTGTAAATATTCATCTACGGCTGCATATCTCCGGCCCTTACCGTATGCAATATCGCCACGTCGTACATGGATAGCGGAGCATGGTTCGATTTCGGAGGTACCTACCAAAGCTTCATCTAGGTATTCCTCTAGATTGTGGCGTAACACGTGACGAGGTCGAAAGGCATATTGTCGCAACCACAAAAACTCTTTCTTTTGTCGCTCATGCGTGGGTTTGGCACCTATGTCTGCATCACTTCGACCAATTGCTGCAGGACATTTTCCAATCGGAATAAAAAAGCAATTCATATCGAGACTTTCGCAGTAGGCCCAATGTGATTGGTTTTGGACGGCAAAGTTCCATCTAGCAGCAGCATGATGACGCGTCATTTGAAAAGACTTCCCCTGCCTATAAGCAGAATAGAAGCTTCGGGATATGCTCATGAGGGCTGCTGCATACCCACTCGAAATTTGCGGCTTCTGGACTCCACGTAAGCAAGAATCTTCATCGTTACGGAGCCACTGGAGATTCTGCACTTTTTCCAAGAATTCAATGTGCTCCACATCTTGAATTTTTTCGAAGCAGGTGTGCGTTTTGTTTTGTAGCCCAATACGATATTGTGGGTGCCATGTCCACCATTCGTCTGTGTCAAATGTCCATTGAGCACAACAGGGGCCGTTTGACTCGTTTTTGCAATTCATCCCATTGTGTCCTACGGTTCCGACCCACGTGTCATTATTTGTTGACGAAAGAGAAATTGATGAGCCATGAATCGAGCTTTCCCTAGTTCCATCATAGTTGGACCCTGGAGTGGAAGCTCTTGTTGCGGATGAATCATTCTTTTGGCGAGCCGTAAGATTCAGGGCAATCAGAGACGGCGATACTGCGAGGCACAACAGAGCCACAAGAAAGAGTCTCCTTCTCTGGCGCCTCGTTCGACGGGCAATTGACCTCTTTATTTGGCCTTTTCTTCGATGACCTGTCATGGTGGGCAGCTAACATTACGGACTCCTAAAAGGTCGCGAAAACTCAGGATAAATTGTGACTGCCGTTGTGGAATCACGCCCAACAAGAAGTACCGGTAAAGCAGCAGATGGCGAATGCGACGTTGTCGCGACTTAAATACAGTTGACAGTATCGTAGACGAGAAGTTCCTAGCCCCATTCTCTTAAGTACTAGGTAGCTCTGAAAGAGCGGATGAGATCTGAATCGATCATCCTTTACTAGCAACGCTTTGTTCAATAGACTATCACTTTACATATCTAATGTAGCTTCCTCACCTTTCTTACTGTATCGTTCCCGTTCTTTGTCTGGACGTTCGTTTCATGCTTGCTGAATAGACTCCTTATATCGAAAGATACTCTGTACTGACAAATTCTTTTATAGTATTTGGACTATACGAGTCGGTCGACTTTTTCCAAGCGAGCTGTCACTCGCTTCAAAGCCCGCTGCGTCAATTCTGTGATGATGTCATCGAGTCGTGCTCGTTCCGTCGTCGACAAACTGCCCAGCACCTCAGTATAGTCCGATCCAACGCCGTCTTTTCGAGACTGGGATCCTCGACGAACGACACTCAAGGCAGTCTCTACGAAGTCGATTACCGACTTCGCACTATTCGAGCTAAGTATGTCGCTTCGGCCAAGAGCTCCTGAACGGATTCCTTTCAACAGAACATCGATTGTTTCGATGCTTAACACACGTTCTCCCTTGATCAAATCGCCGATTTCATTGCCGAAAAACTCTCTCGCTCCATCAGCAATACCAAGTGCATATATCTCTTCGTCTTGTGATAACTTAGGTGCCGCCAAGTGCGTGAAGTCTTTCAGGCTCATGACACCAACGGAAGGTCGATTCACACCATTTTCATCCACACGTGGTAGCAAGATAGGGAGTGGAACCTCTTCTAAAGACGGAGGTTCAGGGAAGATATTTCCCAAGAAAGGCAATGCAGGTGGGCGCGGTGGCGTCAACAGCACAAGAACTTCCGCGACTCCTCTCCGGAAAATTTGCCGAGAAATCACATCTACCACATTGTCGACTTCGCTCTCTAGTAGATTTCTCAGAGATTCAGCATTGTCTGAGAGCAAGTAACGAAGGCCTTCCTTAAGACTGATTCCATCCTCCGGCACGGCGTCCAAGTCTACAAATGTAGCGCCCTCTTTGGCTGACACAGAGCCCGCAGCGTTGTTCAGTATAGCCAGCAATCGAGTTAACTTCAGCCCACTGTTTCCTTTCTCCCCTGAATAGAGCACTTCTTGCAAAGCCTTCTGAATCTCGGGACGGCCCTCGCGAAGCAATTTACGCGCAATGAACGGATAGCTCTCCATGATGATTCCATAGTCAGAGTTTCCAGTCAAAGCAACACCTTCCAAAGTCACAATAGCTCGTCCCAAAATAGCAAAGTAAGGAGGAACTGAGAATGGAATGTCGTTCAAAACGGTCAAAGCATCCTGAGTCATCGCCTGAAAACCACCTACTTGGCTCTGCATTGAACCATCCTCCATGCCATACAATTTTTTTAATTCCTCCTCATACTTTTTGGCCCCACCGCCTTTGACGTAGGGCGACAAAGCCTTGTCCATAAGCGGAACAATCGCAGCGCGGTTTGAGTCAGCCGGCAAAATTTGCAGCTTAATGAAGTCATCAACCAAAGCGGCATAATCCTTGTTAGCCAAGTGAATGACAGCCGAAATCATATTGTCTCGGTCTACAGGATCAATACTGGCCATGAGGCCGCAGTCAATCAAGGCAAGCTTGGCGCCTCCTTTGGTGGGCTCGTCCAACAAGAGCAAGTTTCCGGGATGCGGGTCGGCATGAAAAAATCCAACATCAAAAAGTTGCGTCAAAAAGGCTTCCTGAGCAGCCGGTGTGACTTCAGCGATTTGTTCCGGGCTAGTGTCGGACAGTTTTCGACCATCCATCCATTCACTGACCAAAAGACGACGCGTACAGAGTTCGTCGTAAACCAGGGGTACCGTCACGTCGGTAATATTTTTTTCGATCAGCATGTCTCGCAATCGGCGTTGGTTGGCCGCTTCGTTTTGAAAGTCCAGCTCGGTATAAAAACCAATTGCCCATTCGTTCAATAGAGCCACATAATTCGTTTTCTGCTGCGGCGCGAAGCGTTCGATCAGCCCCTGAAAAACTTCAGCCGCCCGTCGGAGCACGTACAAATCCTTACTCACGGTACTGAGTACATCCGGTCGCTGTACCTTGATGGCAACCCTGGTGTTACTCCCATCCGCAAGAGTAGCCAAATACACTTGTGCGAGACTGGCAGCAGCCACGGGTTCTTCGGAAATACTAGTAAAAAAGGAGCCCAAGGGTCCCCCCAGCTCGCGTTCAATTTGAGCCACAGCCGTCACCGTATCGAAAGGCACGACTGAATCCTGAAGAGTTGTCAATTCGTCCAGTGTAGCTTGCGGTAAAACATCCGGCCTTACACTCATCATCTGGCCTGCTTTGATGAAGGTAGGCCCAAGATCTTGCAAATCCATTCGTGCCTGTCTCGACAGGGCTGGAATTTCTGACTCGGCAATTTTTCCATCGCGAATAAAAAGGGTTGTGAGTTTCGTCAAGAAGGGCACTGCCTTTCCGACAAAGTATGCCCACCGCTTGTTCAATGCCCCCCGCTCTTTGGTCCAGTAAGCCTCAATCAAATCTTTATCGTAAATCAGGGGCAGACCTTCTTCGTCGATCGCGTTGGTTATGTTCCGATCCATGGAAATATAGGACTTTTTCACGTCCGGTGCTTCCAGTGTCTTCATAGAAACTGCCGCATTGACGGCGGCCGTGGCCATGGCGGCGGCCGACGCAATGCCCGAATTTTTCAGTCCTTCTCCGAACTTGTTACGATTCGCCTTGGTTACTTCACCGTTTATTCTCTCCTCCGTGTCGGGTTCCATGGTCGAGGCATGTAGTGGCGCGTAAGGCGGCAACAAGGACGATGAACCTGCCGCGCGGGTAGACTGAGTCGACACGCTTTGTGTCGACGGAACAAAGGAGGTACATAAAGGTGCCCATACCAATAGCAGGGTCGTGTATTCCAAATATGTTCTCATGTTGCTTGCGTGTATTGATTTGATGCAGCGTTATAGTTGTATAAAGGGTAGCCGAGTCGGTGGACTATAGAAGCGAGTCGTAGAAAGTTTGCCTATAACTTCAGTTCGAGCGAAAGATGGAATCGTTTCCTAATTTATGTCCACCAATGTAGAGATCTTGGTACGTGTGGGATTGTGTGTGTGACACAACCCTTCGGTTCGGATTGACTGTGAGCTGCCGCTAACTGTAAGAGTACAGGAGGCCTTGATGACTGTGAATGAGACTGTCCCTGCAATTCCTGGACTTAGCCGAGTAAGCAACGTCAGAAAAAGGCACGGTTACGTTCTGGTCGAAAACGGAGCTGCTGTTTCTCACAAAATTTCTGTGCTGGTACATCGTGAGTCACCGGGACATCGGAAGCGTAGAAATTTCACTCGAATTTTTCTCTTCGTCATTCACATCGACGCACCGTAAACGCGCGATACGATACAACAGAACGTGAGCACAAACTGGGACGGACTGGAATGCTTACAAACCAGATCCTAAAAGCTAAGGATAGCAGGCCTTTTATGCCTGTCCGAAGGTTTCGTCCTTATTGCAACGTGGACATTATTTGTCGTATCAGAAAGCGCACGACTCAAAATTCGCGGAGAAAAAACCCGGGACTTAGATTTAGGCCAAACATCGACGCTCACAGTCAGTCAAGCAGGGCGCGCCAAATACGATTGTACAGACACTTATGGAGTCTACGGTGTTTGGGCTCAGGTAGCAAATATCTGCGAGCGTAGAAACCCACCAAGCACATACACTGCATCACTTAAACCCACATGGCGACCGAAAAGAGGCAAACGCAATCGCCGCAATTGTCTAGAAGGACCTGTACAGCGACACCAATGAGATTTCATTGATTGCAAACAAACACGAGTGCTCCAGATTTTGTTGGTATACATTTTGTCAACGTGTCACATCAAAGACATTGACTGGTACCATAAAACGAAGTGGTTAAATTCCTATTTGAGCGTGTGAAAGTCAACAAGAAAAGTGGGAACAAAAGATAGGCTTACAAGGTTTCAATAAATTCATATATTCTTCATTTTTCAAGCGGACGGTGCGTGTTGTGCCGGAAGGGATTGAGAAAGCCAGGCCGCCAAAGAGAAAAAGCTATACTCTTGTACGCTAACTTGAAACTGGCAAATCTCACTGAAGGATGAATAGAAACTCATAAGGGCTTCCTGTGCAGCTTCGCGGTTGAAGAACTCGGAATGGACGTGCGCAATGTTCACGTACAGAGCTAACAGAGCCACAAACAGAGAACCGTTTTGCGTATCTCCGAAGTCGTATTTTTCGAGCAAGGCAACAGCTTTGGAGTACAAGCTCAGAGCCTTACAGAAGAAACGGGCTTTTCCTGTTTGTAGTCCGTGTCTGTGTAAAGCCAGACCGCAGTTGAACAGAACAAAGACTGCAACAGCCCCTTGTTCCACCGTTGATAAGCAATTGACAGTTGACGGAATGATAAAGCCTCGGCAGAAGAAAGCGAGACCATCGTTGTGTACCGTCGATTCCGGATCAAAAGCAAGATCGTGCTGGCATGGCGACATATTTCCATCGAAACGGGGTGTGTCGTGAAGGTCGCTCTCGGTTACGCTCACACTGGCAACACCGGGGCCCTCGTATGACGCCTCCATTCTGGCTGAGCAGGCAAAATCGGAACTCACGGTGGGTGAAAAATTGGGTGTGCCTGTCATGTTGTCTCGAACAAAAAAGCGGCGATTCAAGTTGTAGAGTGCTACGCTCAGAAGCTGAGAGGCTCTGCCGTTCTTTCCATCTCGCATGAGGCCAATCGCCACATTGTTGGCATGGGCAATATCCACTGCAAGAGAGCTCATGGGTAGCGGTGTTGTACTTGTCGAGCAAAAATTATGAGTTTTGGAGGATGCGACCCACTTACGATGGAAGAAAAGTAACGGAGAAGTCAAGTCAAATGTCGTCCACGAAGCGGAGTTTGGTATTGTGCGTTCATCGTAGCCCGTACAGCGAAGCTGGAGGTCACACTCGGGTTCGACGAGCTCGGGTATCTTACGCTGCAACATGTCAATAAACGATCTCCTGAATCTGACAATATATATGACGACAGGGCGATCATATTAGCTACTGAAAGCTGCGCGGGATCGACTGTTTAAGGAATGTCATTCATTCCCTGTTCTAAGACATAAGAGAAAGCTCGTGCTTTAGTCTAAGCATTGCTATCGATCACATGTATGCAATATATTTCGTGAGGTAGAGACACGTATTTATCATAAAATCAATTAATCTGATCTTTCATAGGAACGAATAAAGGACAGATTTATGCCGATGTGAACTAATGTGACCGAGTATTCTTTGGATGGCTATGGGTATATCTTTAAATAGCGTCCATCCATTGAAGTATGGATTCTTTTGCCTCCAAGACGGACACCCTTTTACGACCAGGAAAGAACACAATATTTTCTGATCAAATAGTGGTTTATCAAACACCATACAGAGCGTTTCCCAGTCGCCCTTACGAACATTCGAGTCTTGGTCACAAAAATTTATATATTATGTGCGGTTTGGGGGGTCATTCGAAAAAGCGCAATATGTATGATGGAAAAGACCCGGAGCCAGTTGCATTGCAGGACAGACTGTTTTTTGGCGGGGTCCACATCGTATACACACACTTGCTGCGGGAATCGCTTTCGGCGATGAAACTCCGCTAAAAACCGGATTTCAAACTCTCTGTCAATCAAATATTTTACCATGACAACGGCGACTCGCGATTTTAACGCAGCACTTATTCGCAGTATACCACAAAGGGGCCGTAAGGACGATGGTACAAGGGATCGTTCGGAGCCCTGTGGTTCCGTCCACCTATGAGCGATCACCTGTACCGATCAAGGTTGTCGGACGCCCCGCCAACGTGTCTAGCAACAATAGATATACTGCTTCCCCACCGCGACATTCGTCGCCGAGCAGAAACAATCTTAGTTCTGTTCCGTCGAGACACCAAAGCAAGGCTCGTGATGGTATTCCATACGTCCCACGGCTAGCAAATCCTTCCCCGACACGCTCGCGTATAAGCGTCGCTCGGACGACAAGCTCACGAGATCGCATGCTGCGACGTCGGCGCGAAGAATCCCGAGATCCGCCGCCGTCCGAGCAATCCCCGCCCGAACGATTATGTGATTACGATACGTCCGCGACCACTTTGTACGAAATGCTCGAGTCTTCCAATTGGGATGAGGCCCGAAGTCGATGTCGATCTCACCCGGAAGAAGCCCGAACTTGGATCGTTCGGAAAGACAAAAGCTTGCAGGTTCGATGGAAGCTTTTGCCTTTGCACGCCGCCATTATCTTCCAGTCCCCAAATTTTGTGGTTTCTTCCTTGCTGGAAAAATATTCTGCGGCAGCTTCTCGCCAAGACGACCAGGGTATGTTGCCATTGCATCTCGCCTTTCGACACAAACAAGAAGATGAAGATCTGCTTGAACTATTGCTGGTACAGTTCCCCAAGGCGGTAATCATGAAGGACAGGCGTGATCGCGTCCCTCTGGAGCACGGTCGTGATTGCAAGTACAGCGCCAAGCTCATGCGGTTGTACGCGGATGCAACGGTGGCGGGATCCCGCGCTCTGGCCGCCAAAACGCTGTCGGGATGTGGAATGAACAGCAATCATACTGCCACAACATCGACAAACACCAGCGTCCGTCAAAAGTCGGAAACAGAGCACGAGAATCAAATCGCGGCGTTACGGGCAAAGTACGATTCGAATCTTCAATATGTGAAACAGCAGTTCGAAGAGCGCATAAACACGTTACGTGAGAAAAATACTGTAAACACTCGGCAAATGCGACTCTCTGCCGCAGCGGAACGTCAGGTAGTAGCCCAACAACATCAAGACGAAATGAACGATTTACGCGACCTGCTGAGCCAGCAGGTTGGGAAGGATAGGGACCAAGTCAAACGATTAAGAAGTCAAGTTGAAAACCTGCAACGGCAATTGCAGCAAAATGAGACGCAAAATGAATCAAGCGCTGCCGAAATTGCACTCGTCCAGGCATATGCAGAGGAATTAAAGGAACACTTGGAGCAAAGTGTTCACGATCAACTCCAAATTCGTAATCTTGCGCTTCAGCAACAAGATGAGCTGGACTCGCAGCGTCAGCTACGAACTCAACTCGTAGAGACCTTGCTGCAACAAGAAGACTCGAATGTACAGAACGACCGGCTACGAGGGTCAAAGATGTTAGAAGTATCTGACAGTATTCGAAATCGCATAACAGATCTATTAGAGAGCGCTCCATCGCTTGAGTCTCGCGATCGCTATGGTTACAATCGTGTCAGAAAGGCACGAAAGGATACCGTTGAACTTGTCTACAGCAGTAAAACTAAACCGTCTGCCTCAGACGAAGGGGTACGTTTGCAGATGGACCAGAACATGAATCGTGGCAGCCCCCAGGAACAACATTACAGTGAAGAGCCCATCGAAGTTCAGGCCCAAGAGTTTTTTGCTGAAATACCACAGCCCACGGGGGATGTTTGCGGCCAAATTAAAATTTTGGGGGACGACATTAGTGCAATTACTGATCACTCGCACTATTAGAGAGCGCAAAAATAAGCTACCGGAAGTAAAGTAAAATGACGCAATGGATTGAAAGTTTGTCGCTACTCGTCGACTGCATCAAAGAACTCCGTGCTCGCGCGTTCGAGTCTAATGTTTCTGTTCGATCTCGTTTCTTCCTCCTCTTTTAACTGCTGAATTGTGCGGGCTCGCTCTAGTACTTGCCTTTGCTTTTCTTGATATTCAGCGTTTCGCTCGCGGAGCGATTTGTGAATTGCCTGCCGCAAATCGTGGACGAACCAGACGGCTGTTTCAGCAATGAAGATAGCCAAGAACCATGAAAAGAAATACGCATTCCCTACCTGCCACAACACAAAGATAGACCAAAGAAATATAGTCAGCAGATGCTAAGACGCAGTTTTTCCTACCGGTGGAATACTCACTAGCGAAGCAGGCCCCCCGGGGGTTGTGGCCATCATGATCGCCGGAACCCATCCTACTACAAGCAACAGGAGCGATACTCCTTCAGCTGTGTTTTCGGCGCGGCTTTTCTCTTCATTGCTACCATCCGGCTTGGTCTCTCGAAAGATCTCGGCTAGGACAAACGCTAATGATGGAACAAAAGTGAATACTGTCATGATGATCAAAAACTGCCACAAGCCATCTTTTACCTCATCAAATTGCCTGCGGTTCAAGCAGAATGGAAGATGTATTGAGAACGCAGATAATAAGCATTGTTGAAAGCTGTCGAACGCCTTACCTGTAAATAAGAATCGATGCCAGCCTTCCATCATCAAGACCACTATGATTTCTCCAAAGATCCATATACCAAGCAAACGTGAAAGCGTTCAAAAATAGAATACAGAGCCACCCTGGCGCTCGGTACGGCCAACTGGTAATAAATGATTTAAAACTTGCCAAACCGCAGTCTACCCACCAGCGTTCTAGGATCCAGTAGCTTGAGAAGCAACAGGTCCATGCACTGTAGTATAAGCTGTACTGTTCTTTTCCGTCACCGGCTATTCCCTTAACAGTTGTTTCAATTCCAACTGCAATTGACCACCATAAAACCAAGAAGAGGGCAAGGAAAAGCTCAAAGCGGCTTTTCGACTTGAAAGCCGAAATCCAGACTTTTTCCAGCGGTGTTACCCGATCCAAGTGTGACAGTAAGGCAGCCCCGGATACGACCAGGCTCACCACAGATACGGCGACAGAATATCGGCGCTGCTGGGAAGTTGATGGAACTGCAATAGATGAAATGACATCGCTGCTTTTTTGAGAAGCATCGTAGTTTATAAAGGAAGCTAGAAATAGCGTAATGTAGCCCTTCAGACGGGAGCTTTTGTACAACTTGATAATTTCTTTCTGAGGCACGGGCTCCCCTGGATTTTCTGCGTCAGCTGCATCGGAATTGGGGGATGCATTAAGAGAAGGGAGAATGGTCTCCGCTTCACTACCAACGCCCTCATCACAACTACCAGCTTCGGGTTTGCTCTGTTCCTCGTTTCGAGCAACTGAAGATTCGCCAGAACCTTCTAGCGATTGTCTATGAATCGTGGAATTAACTGCAAACAACATCCATACGATACTCGGCCTTTTCTTACGTGGTCGAGCGAATTCGCGATATCAAATATTCTTCGCGTAGAACGTCAACCCTGGCACCGTCTGATTTGTATCAAGTTTCTCTTTACTGTTAATACCCGCTTCAAAAATGTTCTGCTGTAGTCTGACAGTGAGTCAAGAAGGAAACAGATCGACACGGCCATTACAGATGACTGTGAACTCGTACCGAGATCAAACGAAATAGGTGAGGGGTCGATACGAGTGTACGTCGTACGTTGAAATGTCGTGTATTCATATAAATAATCGTTGTAATTATGTTCGCAACAAAAGCCTGGAAGTGTGGCAATGACGCGTTAGTTTGTAAAGGCTTGAATGTGGAGCAAATTGTATTTTTCAGTCTTGTCGACAAAAATTGCCTCTGGGTACTTCCTTATATAATGCTTTTCTGGTTCTTATGCAATGGTAAGTATATTCGAATTTTTTTGCAGAAGTAATTCAAAATTTCATTTTAGAGAAGAGTCGGGTTTGTTCAAATATAATTAGAATTCATTCCCTATACAGAAATATGGATGAGAACTCCTTGCACCTATTAATGCCGAAATTGCCTCGGGCGTTTGAATTTAAAGAGCCTTAATACTTACAACTCGGCAAATAGTTCAAATAATTAACGAAATTTGTGTATTATTTAGAGCAAAATTTTTGCGGAACTGCATAGCGTTCATGGGTTTACAACGACCTCGCTAATTTTTCAAAGTAATCAAAATATAGGTGTTGCTCGCGCTTGCGAACAAAAAATCCACTGAAGACCCCCCCCCCCCCCCCGCGTACTTCACTGTCAGCGGCGGGTGTTGAAAGGCTCGTTTTTGATCAGATGTAGCGCGTACGCGAGCCTCAGTAATTCTAAAACACAACTTTGCTTTTATCTCAGGGTCAGATCAAGCTCCCGCTCAATATACTTTTCCATCGATTCCCCACTGAATTTCCTCTAAACCCGCAATTGTAAAGCTCGAAACAATCTCTGTCAGTGAAGAGCGATTGAGAGTTTCGTTTTCCAGACAGTATGAAAGGTGGAACTCTCCCGCGCGTAGCGATTAGTCGAACAGAGCGCTTCGCCAAACTAGGTGCGCACAAGATTTCCTGCGGGACAGACAGTAAAGAAACAAAGAGGCAAAACCGTTTCATCGTTGTCGGTACGAGTAGCCGGAATGATTCTCCTTCGAAGTCAACAGTTGCATTAAAGTCTGAGGCTGATATAGCTTCCGAGGAGGAGAGCTCTGAAGCTACGAAGCTGTGGAATATGATGTCAGTTCCAGCGTGTGCGGATGGCGTCAAGGCTTCGAATGGCGAAAAGAATTATACTGCAAGTGCCACACAGATTAGTGCAATATCTTCTGAAGAAGATGATACAAATACAACCCGAGAGTCACTAGAGCACATGGCGCGTTCTCAATACAAAGGTTCCAATATGGTGATCTCTTCTAAGGATGCACTCTGTGAAGCGGTCAAAAAGAAACAGGTGATCCAGCAGGAGACTGCCTCTCTAGGACCCAAAGGGTTTGAAGATAGTGAGGAAGAGCGCAAATTCCAAGAGTGGTATAAAGAGCAGAAATACCGCGAATATTATTTGGAGCAAAAACGCAAGGAGCGGAAGTATCGCGAAAAAAAATTACTTGAACAGAAGTATATGGAGCGAAAACGGCTTGAGCAGAAATATTTGGAACGAAAGTATATGGAAGAACGTCGCCGACGACTCAGAATTGAAGCCGAATTAGGTGGGGAGTATGCCCTTCATAGGACAAGAGCTCGCCGAAGCTCATCACGTGACTTTGAACGAGGAAACGACGATGAGAGCGAGGATATAGTCTCTGTTAGAAATCCAAATCGCTTTTCTCCTTCAGTTTTGAAGGAAGACCGTCAGAGTGTTGGATCTCCTAACAATTTATCAAACGATGAGCTCCCGTCGCGGTCATCAGAAAGCTTTTTGGAGCTCAAGCGTCAAGGTGGCATCCGGAAAGAAGATACCGAAAACAGAAAAAGCCGCAGGATTTCGGGACGGCGCTTCACTCCTACTGAAGCACTTTCCGCGGACGGAACTTATCCTCCAGCTGGAGTTTTCCCGAGTCCACCTTTTTCTTTTCCCCTCCACCCCCCTCACGCAGGACCGGAAATTCCGCAAATGCCTTTGCCAGGCGTGGTTAGTGGAAGTCGATTGATTGTCTTCAGCTCTAGTGGGCAGCTGCGCTCCGAGGTCCAAGTTGTGGACCGGATGGGATGCATGGTTCGACTTCAATATCCAGATGAATACGTCACGGCGCCACTCGACATTCGAACCCTTCGTTTTCAGCTACTTCTACCATAGCAACAATCTTTTCAATGAAAGCATGAACCTGACTGATCTACATTTTAAAATAACCGTTAGTGATTTGTATTGTAATGCCGGAATATTTTATTAACATTTAGAGTTTAAGCCGATCAATATGCCTTGCTTTCTGAGGGGTTGATTGTGCTACACAGTTGACTGTGATTCACTGTCAATGCCAAGAGTTGAATAAAAGATGGAAGTTATGGCTGCCGCTTTCATATCTTGCGTGAGAGTAAAATAAGCAATTGTGTCTCGTCGTCTACCAGGTTATCGGTTTGATTTCGGGTTATGGAGAATCGTATTATTTCTATCGCGACCGTGTCTCTGCTCTCAATTTCAGTACTTCGATCGGCACCAATGTACGTCCGTGTAATGTCGAAGATAAAAGTTGGCAAAGTTAAATGCGGAGCAGGATGGTGCCAATAGCTAGAACTGGGTTACCAGTGAAGAAATCGTAAATCCTTGGTTGTCCTACTGCACGCTGACTGACTGACATAATTTCAGTTTCTAGTGATCGGTTTTCAGTTCAGTCCAACGATATTCGTTTCTGGTCCTGAGCGTTAAAGAAATATGCTACTTACACTATGCGACAGATAAAGATCCGATGTTTCTATGTAGGATTCGAATGAATAGGCAATTTGACGTTATAACGTTATACTTTAGTTTCTTTCCAATCCTCGAAATGGTCATATCGCCATTCAAAACGTAAACGGTTTCAGCGAATCAAGTCACAATTTACACACAATTTGTTCCCAGTCAGGTCGTCCCTCCCACCATGATGCTTGCTGCTGCTGCACTCTCAATTGCATCCCCAGGCGGTAAGAAAGCTCCCGTTTCATTTCGAACCGCAATCGGTCGCAAATCACTAGAACGCGATGCGCTGGATGCGATCATGATGATGAAAGGCTGCGAAAAATCTATTTCCCCACCGTCGTTTACTAGTTCATCTACGATTGTCGGCACTTCCCCGGTATTGGGTGATTCAACACCACATAAACGCTCGTTTCAGGCTTTGGATGTGTTAGTGAACGCGGTTGGTTTTCATCGAGAACCAAATGACCAAATGAAGCAGACGAAGATGTGTCCATCCCAACTTGCAAAACGTCGCGCTCGTCGTAAGAAACTACGGGAAGAGCGCAAATCTCGCCTAGGTCCCTGGACAAAAAAAGAAGACAGAGCTTTAGACAACGCAGTGAAAAGCGTTAACAAGCTTCCTTCATTTTCGTGGACGCAAGTGTCGAAACTTGTACCTCATAGAGACAATGAGCAGTGTCGTAATCGGTGGCGCTACCACGTTAATCCGGAACTATGCAATGATCCCTTTACTCCAGAGGAATGGCGATTTTTCTTGGAATACCAGCGTCAGTACGGAAATCGGTGGACAGAATTGGGTCAGAAGATGAAAGGACGGTAAGTGTATAATTCAAACATATACGAGAATGCCTATGCAAAGACTAACGCTATTGTTTCTCCTCGTTCAGTTCACGAACGTTCATCGGAAACCAGTGGCAGGCTGCGAAACGGACAATCATAAGTGCCCTCAAAGCGCGACGCAAGGCAAACATGCCAATTGTAGACGAAGATGGTTCTGTTGACTATCAGTCCGACTTCGATTTTTGCCTCCAGTCGGTCATTGAGCGATACAGCAAAGACGGTTCTCCAAAGAAAAACTTCTCCGACAACGAGGACAACAGTGACGGGGACACGTCTACCACAGAATCTCTTTCGGATACAGGAGAAAGAGAAGTCTCATTAAAAGTCAAGACGAAGCGATCTGGCGCAGAAACTGTGATCAAACAAGGCTGGCGAAAGTCTGGGAGTTCAGAGTATACTGCAACAAGCGATAAAACAGGAGCTCAAATTCAAGAATCTTCCGCTTGGACAAAAGTAGAAGATTCATACTTGGCACAAATGGCACCTGGAGTCGGTGATAATCCAGCTAAATGGTCCGACATAGCGCGACGTTTCTCACGTCGCAGTGGAAGAGAGTGCCGCGATCGTTGGATGCAACATCTCTCGGATTTATCTGTAGATAGGATGTCTTCGACTGTACCATTTGAAATGCGCCCGTACACTGCCGCTACGCGACAGGGTATGGCACCCAAAGAGAATGGATTTCACAGTCAAGACTACAAATGGGATGGCGAGACGACGTCGAATCGTTGGGCTAGTCTCAAGCGCCTTGTTGTTGGTCAACCAGTATCCAACAAACGAATAAAACTGGATCTCCCAAAGGGGAATTGGTCAGCCCCCCTTCCGTACCAACTAAAAAACGCACAAACATCTTACGTCCCCATGGCCCCTCGTCAGCATCGCGACAACGTTTGGCTCCCTGAGTCAAAGCCGGATTGCGTAATTAACAATTCAGAAGTGTCCAGGACTAGTAAGCAGGGTAGCACATTCCGTGCGGCTCTCGATACAAGAACTGTCAAGGTGCTGGAGTCGGAGCCGGAGCCCCGCCATTCAGAAATTGATTCCATGATTTATAACCGGCGCTTACCGAAACCTTGGACATCGGACGAAGACGAAGTACTTCGTGAAAGTATGAATGTCTTCAAAGATGAGGAGCATTGCATGCAAAAAGTTGCTGAACGCCTCCCTAGTCGTTGTCCAAAGCAATGCCAACAAAGATGGGTTTGTCATTTACAGCCTGGATTAAATAAAGACCCACTGAGCAAAGAAGAAATCCGTACGCTTTTGGAATGGCAACGCAAATTGGGTAACAAATGGACTTTAATAGGTCAAGCCCTTGACAATAGGTAAGGGTGGCTATATTTGTGGTGCATGAATGCTTAACGCTGTTGGCTAACATCATAAATATATACCCAGACCGAAAAATTTTATTGCCAATCGCTGGTATCATCGAATCCGACCTTCACTTTTTCGATACATTACAGAGAAACACGGAATTTCTCATTCTCAGATTCAGAATAAAGATGGATCAATTGATTATCATGGTGATTTTGAGGGTGCTGTAGAATTTGTCGTCAAAGACTTGCTCTTTGGAACTCGAATCGGGAGTCACCCAGGAAAGCTATAAAAACACTGGTGTGCCCTCAAGAATATTGTCAATCGAGACCCTCTTGTATCAAAAACCTATCCTAGATTGTCAGAGAACGTCAATGCTCTGGAGAGATTAAGCTATGAACACGCTAGAACTTTTTGTAAGCATATAACCATGTTATCGAATCGTTTGTTATAACTTAAAAACATATGAACCAAACAACAATTTTTACCTAACAAGTCAAATCAACATGTCGTGGACTCTCTGATCCTTTGTGTCCTCCCACAGTGGGACTTCCAGAATCTGCGTAGTTTCCGCCGTTCGAAATCTCCGAGCCTGAGAAACTGGTGTCATCGTGAGGGGCGGATCCAGTAGTGTCCGAATCCCCCGAACCATCATCATCTGTGGCTAGTGGAACACCTGAGCTATTTTTCTCTGAAGCCTGATTCTTCTCTTCGAAAAGGTCGGCCAGTTCAGTCGCCACTGAAGGAAGGCGGGCAAAAATATCGTACTCTCCCGACGCAGTCTCAGCCTGCCAATCTATTGCTGCTTTCACTAAAGGAAAGAGGTCTTTCCAACCGCGCTGTGTGGCCTCCTCCATTAAGTTACAAAGCTTAGATGCACTTGCTTCGTGTGCTTTCCAAGCATGGTTCAGTTTCGCTTCATTACGTTCGAGCTTTTGGTTAAGTTTCGTGGGAGTCGCCGAAGGATCCTTTCCGCGAGAAACTAACTTGCTTTCCTTCGCGTTGACTTTTTTGCGAATTCCTTCAACTTTATTCTGATAATGGTTCAATCTTTCATTCAGCTTCGTCGTGTCCTTCAGATCAGAGTCGACGCGGGTCGTCACAATGTCCTCCCATTCTAGAGCATAATCAATAATGTTCCTTTGGAACTTTTGCATATCACTTTGTACCCTGGTTTCAATTGCGCGGTCAACGGTTGCAAATGAATCTTGACTTTCCGTGCTGCCAATTTTTTCGTCTATTGGACTACCCTTGGCCATAAGACTGAGTTGTTTGACCATCTTTAAAACAAGAAACAATGTCAGACCCGGACTGACAAGTTGATGCACAAGATGATTTCCATTCCTACCTCTGTTCGGTTTTGTGTGAGCAAGATCTTCGCAGCATGAAATTCCTTAGCTTTGACAATCAAAGCACGGAGGCGCTTGCGCAGTACATCATACTGATGATTGAGAGGCACTAAATCAGAACTCCGATTGATGGCCTTCATTTCTTTCACCGCTTCGTCGAGGCGTTCGGAAATCTTCGTTTTTTGCTTCGGTGCAGATGAGTGCCCTTTACCGACTGATTTCACTTCATGGTAATCCTTCTCGTGCGAGTCTTCTTTTTGCGGAGTATTCTCCGACTTTGTTTCCTGTGGATCGTGCTGCTCCGTCTCCTGCGTTTCGTCAATGTTCGTATTGTTTTCTTCGTTCGACATGATGGATGTTTCGTGTTTGTTTTTAGTGGGTGTGTGGTTTGAATGCTTCGCTTCGGTTTGAGTTGTGAGATGTTAGTTTCGTTTGCTGGACGGCGCTTCCCCAAATCCTGATCTGGTTTTTCGAAATTCCGAAAGTTCTCGAGGTCTGCGAACAAGAACGAATCCTCGAAAGACTTCGATCCACTCTAGTAGTGTATAGACTCGTTGTAAATCACGGGTGTCAGCCAGAGGTCATTTGTTTCCGGGACTTGATTGTTTCGGAAGCCGTGTCAACGACAGCGCAGAACAAGAGAGAGGTCTGCCCCGAAACGAGAAGGCGGAATTCGCTCGGAAGGGTGTCTCACCCAAACTAGAGAAAAAATCCACTTTCTGTGATTGGGCCAGGAACCTCTTCGATGTAACCAGAGCCTCTTCGAATAGGGGCTTGCGTCGACTGTGGACCGTGACAGACACTCACAGCGTATTCGATAATCAAACAAACACTCTACTTCTTAAGTAAAGAGTCGAAGCCCTTGGAGAAAAAAACATGTCGAACTTTATTCTAGGAACGTCGACCCGCGACTTTGATTGGCTCGGCCGCCGCCATGTCTAGTCGGGACTGTGTGCCCTCACAGTCCATCGAATATGTCTCAACATTGGAATAACATAAAGAGGAAATTCCCTATCCGGGCGACGCCTAGCCCGCAATTCCCCTATCCGGGCCAAATCCGAGTTTTTCTAAGTAATATTTTTTGAGCGCGAAGTACCTCTTAAGTAACACAACCATTTAGCATTTTTTCCTTTATATTTGTCTATGATTGTGTAGAGTATATTCCTCATGCATTGGCATCAGTAGCTGTTGGTTTGATGCAGTCAGTACTTGGCACAAGTGAATCACAATGTGTGTGGGCTCCATACGTGGCCCGTGATATACCAGAAAGCGTCGTGGTAAGAGAAGTCGAATCGCAGTACCGAGTGTCTCAATAACGTAATCTAAATTGCACAGCATATGCGGCAGCCGCTTGTGACGGGTCGACCGGGAATCCAAAAGCAGTCGTCCGGAGCCGCTAGTAAGGATGTCATGAGAGGATGGTCTCCCGCCACGTACGTCAAGGCCGGCAACAAGCTATCGTTCGACGGCTGATGGACGAAATCTTCTTCCGCATCATCCATCCCGGAAGCCGTATGTTCAAAATCATACTGACGTGCCTCGAGTTGATCCAGACAAATCGTGCCGACGCCGCTGACCAGTTGCAAGCCAGGCAAGCAAAGCAGAAAGAGACTTGACGTGATCCGGTCCGCCTCTTGCTGTTTCTGCGAAGCGGTATCAAACGCGTACACCAATGCCGTCAACGTGTTCTGCACGCTTTTTCCACCAGTCCGCACAATTCATTGTGTTGTCCGCACCATCTGTAGTCATGCTTGCCATGGCACCCAACCGCTGCAGGAGGGGTTGTTTGGCATGTGGCGGTGTTGGGTCGACGCCTGTGCTTCTTGAGGATACGTTATCATTGTGGAGTTGTAGTTGCAAATGAAATCCGGTTGGGAAGGCAGGGGTGGTGGTGACCTCCACCCAGAAGGTGGACAGAGAAACGGGCGGGTCAATATTGTGGGGTTGCTGTTGTCGTCATTGCCGCGACGCTCCTTGGGTTGGATGCGGGCGTAATCTTTGGGATGCACGATGCCATTGGCAATTTTGACCACCTCAACGGCCCATTGTTGTCTCCACTGTACAGGATTGGTGCCAATCCCGGCGCACTTGACGGTATTGAAAAGGCTGTGTACGGCGGCTCCGACCACAACGGCCAAGGTGGCAGTGTGCATCTGCGGCGGCTGGCGTGGATGGCTTCAAAAGGATTGCCTGGGTAATGCGTGGCGTTTTCGGAAAGTAGCGCTGGTGGAGGACGGTGTTGTTTGCAACCAGCAGTGTTCCAGGCTTTGGCGTCCCCGCAATCGCAACACTCCTCATGCTTGCATGGAAAACCAGAGTAAAATAGAAAACCAGAAGGAGGTCCTCTACGGTAGATGCCTTTGTTTACATGCTTTACATTGAATTTTACTTATAAAATAGAACAACTTAATGATGAACAATGATATTATATAGAGGACACCTAAAATGATAGTCTAGAATATGCAACAACTATCTTTACATTACATAACAGACATTTTGGCCTCAGACTCAGCATATTGTAAAGCCTGCTGACGGTGATTCAAGTATCGTATTTGAGTGCTCGGCTTTTGGCAAGTAAGCTGTGTATGACCAACTATTCCACAGGCTCTGCACGTCATTGGCCTTGCTGATGATGATTCATATCGTTTTTTCTTGGGTCTACCTCCTCTGACCTTGTGTTCTGGTGGCAAAAGCTCTTCCAACATTAAATTTCCCAACAAGGAAATTGATGGAATAGGCCAGCTATACATCTGGCTGTATGTAACCAAATGATATAGGGAGTTGTACCATCTATTGTCATTTGGTTCAAGCTTAGCATGGATGATAATTGCCATAGCATGGATACACGGACGTCCGTACTCATTCTGGTACTGGCATGGACATTGAATTTGGAAAGTTCCTGCATTGACCTCAACATCCAATCTAGATCCAGGAGTATTGTTGTGTAGGTGTGCAACCTGAGCTCTCCAAAGAGTTCCTTCATGATAAGTGATCAAAACAGAGCGTCTACTAGCCTCTTGCATGCAGGAGAGGTGTTTTGTTTGAGCAAATGCTGTCAGTGTTAGACCTTCTTGGGCCCATTGCTTTGACAGGTTAGAATGCTTGACAAATTTCTTGATCATCCACTGAGATAATCCAACAAGCAAATCAAGGATTGGCTGCTGTCGTAGCTCCTCAATTACACTGTTCATTTGCTCAGCAGCATTGTTAAGCTGCTTTCCAAATCTTGGCTTCCCTTCCAAAAGAAATAAATATGCTGCAAACTGCTCTTTTCGCTCATGGAACCAATCAGCAATGTCCTTGTCCAAATGCTCAAGATATTGCAATGATGTTTGATATGCACCCTTTGTCCGACATTTGGCCAAAGCATAAACAGCTGTAGAAACACTATCTGGAATTTTTCGTTTGACGCCATGGTCACGTGCATTGGCAATCATGTGCCGCACACAGCGACCAAACTTGGCTCCCATGCTTCTTACAAGAGATTGGAATGCATGACTTTGTATGCCCTTGTCAAAATCTGCCACAAAGGCAGTAGCTCCCTCAAAGTCCTTTCCTATCTGCTCTCCAAACCATGTCCAATTGGATTCATTCTCAATATCACAAATAGCATATGCCAAAAGGACAAGCTGGTTGTTACCATCATGAGTAACAGCCAGCAGGATAATGTGATTAAAAACTGGAGAAGTTGTGAATGTACCATCACTGGTAACAACACGAATAGATCCCACACTCCAGGCATATTTTGCAAATGAAAATGCAACATAACAACGCTGAAACTGCCTAAATTCAGATTGCCACAAACTGTGCTGTGTTTCAAGTATAAAGCTACCTTCTGGATCAGCTCTTTTCAAGTGCTGGAAGTAGGATGTCAGCAAAAAATACTGCCCAATGTGCACTTCGATTCCATCGCGTCGCTTGGCTGTTACAACCTTATAGGCATGGGATTTTGTAAGGTGTATTCCATTGGATCTTTGTGCAATTTCCCTGACTTGTTGTGCAGCGCCAATGCGCTTCTTCCGGTTTGGAACATATCCACTTAATGACGGAGAAACCGCATTGAGGACCGAACACTTATAATTGCGTTTTCGTGTGGACTCATAATCTGAGCAAGTGTGCACACCATGAAAAGAGCAGATTTTCCACTCTCCAGTGAGGCAACCGTCGCTATTTTTCACAGGTCTTGCATTGATGTGGCACTGACAAATTGTTTCGTTCTGTTTCCAGTTCCTTTCAGGCGCTGAAATGCAATTGGCTCGAAAGCACTTTCCAGATTTGTTTTCCAAAATTCTGTAGTTTTTCTCAAGTACTTGGTTGTGGGAAAACCATGCAGTCTGGAGAGCATTATACGAAGGAAAGATTTCACTGACTGCTAGCCTCATGGTGGTTTATTCTCTTGGTGTACTTGTAACTTTGTGCGATTGTACCACGTAGGAGTTGGTAGCAAGTGTTCCAAGCAAACTGCTTTAAAGGCAACAAATGGATGGGAGGCATTGATTTTTACCACCAACAGCTACTGATGCCAATGCATGAGGAATATACTCTACACGATCATAGACAAATATAAAGGAAAAAATGCTAAATGGTTGTGTTACTTAAGAGGTACTTCGCGCTCAAAAAATATTACTTAGAAAAACTCGGATTTGGCCCGGATAGGGGAATTGCGGGCTAGGCGTCGCCCGGATAGGGAATTTCCTCTAACATAAATACCTACCGATTTACCGTCACCGTTTTGGCTAGCCTGGAAAATCAGTCCGTCAACTCCAGCATGGATAACGGTGACAGGAGTTTACAGTGACTCGCAACGGCAACACGGGACAGTATTCTCGCGTTTACTGTTAGTTAGTCAGTAGGTTTGTTCGTTTACTTAAATGTAGAGACTTTGGTAGTGTTATGGTCTACCACCATATGCAGGAGGGCACGGGGAAGTGCCTCCTTCTACAGTCTGTTCGCCGCACATCGTCGGACCTGGGAGCCAATCTCGGGTGGGACGGAAGCGACGCCACGGAATCGTTTTTCGCTCGCGCTCATAATCAGATGTTTTCCTTATCCAAGTCATCAAAATAAGCGTGATCGAGAGATTCTTTCGCCGTGATACGATCCTTGGGATCGTACGCAAGAATGGTTTCCAACAGCTCCAATCCCGCTGGCTCCAAGTTTTCCAAGACATTCTGCGAGAAGGGAGACTTGAACCAAACGGGGAAAGTCGTACTCCAATCCTGTAGTTGGGTCACGCCCGGCCAAACATCTTCCCGTGGAGTTCCCAACTGACGGAAAATCTTGTACAGCTGGTCAATTTCCGAATCTCCCGGGAACAAAGGGCGCTTGGTGATCATCTCAACGAGGATCGCTCCGATAGCCCAAACGTCCATCGGAGGAGCATACGTCTGCGAACCAAGCAAGATCTCGGGAGGGCGGTACCACAGAGTGACAACTTCGTGTGTCAAAGGACGGATCGGAGGGCAGAAGGCCCGGGCTAGACCAAAGTCCGCTATCTTAAGACACCCGTCCCTTGTAACCAAGAGATTCTGTGGCTTCAGGTCACGGTGCATGACACCACGCGCATGACAGAACGCCAAACCCCGGAGACACTGGAACGTATACGACTTGATCAAAGCCTTCGAGAGTAGTCCGGTGCAGCTTTCCATGTACTTTTTCAAATCCTTGTCAAGGAATTCGAAAACGAGGTAAAGCTTGCCATCTTCCTGAACACAGTCCTTCAAGTCGACAATGTTCGGGTGCGAAAGTTCCCGCAACAGAGATATTTCACGGAGAGCCGTCGAGGGAATGCCTTCGTCTTCGACTTCCAATCGGATACGCTTGAGGGCAACAATCTCGTCCGTCTGACGATCAAGGGCCTTGTATACCACACCATACGTTCCTTCACCGAGATTGGAGCCTGGCTTTTCTATCTTATGGTAACTGCAGCAACACCAAGGAAAACAGAAAACGGTGAGACATGGGAAACCTCGCCATGGTACCAGTAGATTCCAACGGAATTGTGTCCGCCCGTGGATTTCTACGGGTGTTTCAAATCCACGCGCCATAAATGAAAAATATTTAGCCTACATGTCTTAGGAAATGATTCCGCGTGCGGGGACGGACGCCGCTCAGGATCCAGCCACGGTTTCCGGGACGCGGCATGGTCGGGTGGACCTGTGGGATGGGGGGAGCCCGAGAGCTGCTTTGTTTCTCATCTCTTATATCCATGGAAGGTCAGTATCGGACTTTAGCAGACGATTCACTTACCGTTCCATTGTGATGAGTTCGGTGCAGATTGAAAGAATGGATTGTGTCTGTGTGTACCACACAACGCGACCTCGGGGAAAATGAAGGGAAAGGATCGAGAGTGGCCGTTCGAGCGACTTGCGCTCTGGAACAGCGCGCCGGCACGACAAAAAATAACGACTGGAATGTCGAATCTAGTTGGAGACAAATCGATGTTGCGTTTACTGAAAATTCCTCTTTGATTCAAAGTACAGAAGCCAAAAAACAATAGACCTCTAGAAAGTCCAATCACAAATAACAGCCGTGCGCAGAGTCCCACTACGCACCCAACCAACTCGATAGATCTCGGCTACTGCTCGATTGACGAGGGACAGTGTTCGAGGACCGCGTGCTTTATGGACAAGGGTCTCTCTCCCTCTATCCACGCTATGAGCAGCAAACTGGATTATCTCTCGAAATATACACAAGACGCACGCGTGACCGGAAAGTCCACCAAGAAAGAAAAGCGAAGGAAGAAAAAGCACAAGACGAGACAGGATGTTGCGTTGGCTTTGAAGGACGAAGATCCGACCGTTGACGATGCCTTTCCTAGTCACGACGAACATGAGGACGACGATTTGGATGAGCCGGCAGTCCTAGTAGAACTACCGGGAGAATCTGATGTGAAGCGAGAACCTCAAGGGACGTGGGAACCGATACCCAACGAAAATTCACGCGACGGTGTTTCCGGTAGAGAATATTCTCCTTCTCGAACTCGACGCAAACGATACGATTCAGACGACGACGAAAGCACACAAGGCGGATCTGGACCTTGTAACAGTCGTCATGACTCTATTGAACACCGCCCCGACATTTCCAGAGATGATAGTGAGCGAAAATTGCACTCAAAAGCTTCGACTAAAAAAAAGGCTAGCCGACGGAGAGGCAGTCATGATTCCGATAGCGACCGGCCTTCGGACCGTCGGAAGCGGTACGATTCCGATGAGAATAGCTTGGAACGTTATCGGCGTCCACGAAAAAGAGTTGACTCGGACGACAACAACGCCACGTTTGACACTCACGCCAATTCTACGCCCAGAGACCTTCCAACCGGCCGGAAGCGCTGTGATTCCGAAGACAGTGGAATCGACAATGGTGAAGTAATGAGTTCAGGTCACAAAGCGGGGCTGCAGTCTGGTGGAAGATTTTCTAGAGTTGAGTCTCGGATTCAAAAATCCAGAACCAAGGACGCGCAAATCATGGTGGACAAGTATGGCATGGGTGAGACCGTGTTCCGTGACCGGACGGGGAAACAAGTCGAGGAAGCGCTACCTCCGGCGCATCAGCGCGGACGCCCTCAGATTGACCCGGAAATGCAGCGTCAATTGAACACTGGAAAGGTGCAGCGTGAGCGCGAGTTGGCGGAGCAACAGGACATGTCCCGCCTGCAGAACTCATCGTTTGCACGACACGCCGGGGACTCCGAATTGGAAGCCGCGCGCAAGGAGGCCATTCGAGTTGGAGATCCAATGGCAGCTTATACAGCTCAAAACCAACAGCAAAAGACGGAAGCAAATTCCAATGGCATGCTTCATGTACGCCCCGTGTACAAGGGTCCATCAGCAAAACCAAACCGCTACGGGATTCGGCCTGGCTTCCGATGGGATGGAATGGACCGTGGAAATGATTGGGAAGATAAGTTATTGTCACAGCGCTACAACCATGAGCATCAAAATGAGCAGGCGTATCGCTGGAGTACGGCAGATATGTAGTTACAAAGAATGGTAATTGCTTATATGTAAATCTAACATTCTTACAGTTAGCTAAGCACCATTTTGGTTTTAAAATCTAAAGAGTCATCTTTGCTTACTGTTAGTCTTCAAGCACCACCATTGTGCCATGGCTGCGTCGATTCGAAAGGAATATTCGAAATTAGCAACTATGGGCCTACCTACATCTTGTTCCGGCGCCTGAGGAAACGGTCATCGCTGTCGCTGGGTCCAGTCATGCTTGGGCCCGTGACACTTGGACCAGTCACGCTTGGCCCTGTGGCGCTGGGGCCCGTCATACTAGGACCAGTCAAACTAGGACCCGTAGAACTGGGGCTCCTGAGACGACGGTCATCGCTGTCGCTAGGTCCAGTCATGCTAGGTCCCGTCATACTTGGACCTGTGACGCTGGGACCCGTCATGCTTGGCCCGGTGGCGCTAGGACCCGTCAAACTAGGACCCGTAGAGCTGGGGCTCCTGAGACGACGGTCATCGCTGTCGCTGGGTCCAGTCATACTAGGTCCCGTCATACTTGGACCTGTGGCGCTGGGACCCGTCACGCTTGGCCCTGTGGCGCTGGGGCCCGTCATACTAGGACCTGTGCCACTAGGGCCAGTCAAACTAGGACCCGTAGAGCTGGGGCTCCTGAGACGACGGTCATCGCTGTCGCTGGGTCCAGTCATGCTGGGGCCTGTGACACTTGGACCCGTCATGCTTGGCCCGGTGGCGCTAGGACCCGTCAAACTAGGACCAGTCAAACTAGGACCCGTAGAACTGGGGCTCCTGAGACGACGGTCATCGCTGTCGCTAGGTCCAGTCATGCTAGGTCCCGTCATACTTGGACCTGTGGCGCTGGGACCCGTCATGCTTGGCCCGGTGGCGCTAGGACCCGTCAAACTAGGACCCGTAGAGCTGGGGCTCCTGAGACGACGGTCATCGCTGTCGCTGGGTCCAGTCATGCTAGGTCCCGTCATACTTGGACCCGTCATGCTTGGCCCGGTGGCGCTGGGACCCGTCATGCTTGGCCCGGTGGCGCTAGGACCCGTAGAGCTGGGGCTCTTGAGACGACGATCATCGCTGTCGCTGGGTCCAGTCATGCTAGGTCCCGTCATACTTGGACCCGTCATGCTTGGCCCGGTGGCGCTGGGACCCGTCATGCTTGGCCCGGTGGCGCTAGGACCCGTCAAACTAGGACCAGTCAAACTAGGACCCGTCAAACTAGGTCCAGTCGGACTATTTAGGTACCGTTCGGGCTGGAAAGAGTCGAGAAAATATGAGGATCGATTTTCCGGTGCAACTTCGTGTTGTTTTCGCAGGCGCAGGCTTCGGAACACTTCTTCCGACAAGGACAAGCTCTTCATTCAACATACCAGGTTGTTGGCCGAGCGTTCGGTTGCAAAAGCAAGGGGGAGAAAGAAAACGACGAAGGCGGAGAACTTCATGTTTGGGATGTTGGTTGGATTTCGAATTGCTTGGTGATTGAATTTGTGGGATAAAGGTCGTCAAAAAGTCTTCGATTCTGAAAGGAAACCGGTGGGATTCGATGTGCACAAGTCAATTCTACACGTGGTCTATTTATTAGCGGTTTCGTTAAGTGAAACAGGACATGCGAAAGGCCAGAGCGTGCCAGAGACTGGTGACGTCATGGTTTCATTCGAAGGGCGTATCTTTTTGTTCGTTGCTCATCGATGGGACCCTGCAAGGCAGGAGCTTACATTCTTGGTCCCTCGGTGATATTCCCGTATCCTGTGAGTTCGCAAATAAATTCGGGCTTTATTACTTACTACCAAAGACGAGCTGGTAGACACAGAATGTTCCTAGATCGTGGGTCGATCTAGCTAGTAGGCCTATCCCGTCAACCGAGGGAAGGCCTAACCGTAAAGATTTTGTTTGCTGGCCAACGGAATCAGACGCAATAAGAGAATTCTGGTTGGTTATATTGTTGTCGTTCTTGCACAAATCCAGATTGATTCTGTTCCTCACAAGTCATAATGCATTGGGAAAGATTTATAATGGGAGTCTTAGCTGCAGCACGCTCCACCGGTTTATTTTCTATCTTGGAAATATACTCTAGCTAGAGGGCAACTTTAGCGATCGACGACTGACGTGGACGTCTCCAGTCGTGCAAAACCATACAGTTGATCGCTTTTTTGTACCACCAAGATGTCTCGAACGTCGGGAACGTCCGAGAGATAGCGAATCGTGTGAACGGACCTTGTGTTTTCGGGGAGTCCGACAACACCAATCTGACGTTGTGGAAGGCAAGAGGTGAGTGGGTACACGAGTGCCGAACTTTCTTTTCCAGAACGTGTCGCCAGATTGTGATGTGTCTGACCGCAAGGATACGGCGGTAAGCGGGAACGACTCGCGGGTAGAAGAAAAGCAAATGTACTGTGTTAACTGTAAGTCATGGCCAAGACCAAAACCTTTTCCTCCAGATGCCTCACGGTGACCGAGGCACGTTGGTCTCCTGGCTTGCCGGTCTCCTCTCGAGACGCCAACCTTTACCGTCAACATCTATAGATAAACGCTACTACCCACATTCGGAACCGACAGGCTTGACTATCGTTTTTGTGCCGACGATTGTTGTTGATGTTGTTCGAACATGGCGGCGGCCGTGAGGGGAGCGTTGGTTGTCTCTTCCTCCGTTCGTGTGCGACGACGTTTGCGGGTGTTGGGTGGTTCTTCCCGTAAGACTTGCGTGACTTTCAGGCGTGCCCGAACGTCACCGACTTCATAGTAGCAATCGCCACCGTTGCCGTGCCGGTGCACCGACACTGCCCCGGGAGGTTGGGCAAGAGTCCCCTTTTGCAAAAACCGTCCACCGCACAAGCGTATGTAATTGGTCAAATTGCGGGCCAATTGGGCCTTGTCGAATTTAGGCGCTTGTGTGTAGGCGAGTCGGTAGTGCTGGAGTAAGGCGCGGTACCACAGGTTACCGGCGTGTTGATTCGTGCCCCCGCCTCGTCCCAACTAGTTGTTATGCCAGGTGGATATTTTGGGGGGAATTTTTTTTTGGTGTGTCAGAGAGAGTGAGTGAGAACCAGACTGCGAACATGCGCCATACGTTCGTGGTTTTGTACGCGCTGGGAATGCCAACAATGTCACAGTCACACCCCATCACGCGAAGGAGAACGTACCAGAATATCCCGCACGGCCAAGGTCACTACCGGTGACGTTTGGTGTTCCCAATCGGACGGTACAGTCCGGGCAATGGGCAAGCGCATGGCGGGATCCATGCGGTAATCGGGAATAATCTTGAGACTGGGGTGCGACAAGTGGTGATAGTGGGACGTGGGAACAAGCTTGGGAACGAGCTTGGGTACGGGACGAGGTGACAAGGGCAGTCTCGCACCGGTTGGTGGTGGTAAAGGAGGAGTGTGCGTCCAGGGTGATGGTGGGGAAATGGCACGGACGACGACGGTGGAGTGTATCAATGGTGGTGGTGGTGGTGGTTGCTGTACGTGTGTGGTTGTCACGGTCCGGACGGGGGTTGGCCGATTCATTGTATGGCTCGGAACCAAGTGTTGGGGTAGCGTGGAATTCTCCTTGGGTGCCAGCCGCAATCGCAACGACGTGGGCTGGGACCGATCGTGGCGGAGACTGTTGTTTCCGGACCGTGGTGGTGGTGGTACCGAGGCGAAGCGCGCACGCGCTGGAGGCAGAACAGGGTCTTCTTCCAGGGCATTGTCGAATTGTCCTTCTACCGACGGTGTGTGGTAATGGTAGTGGTGTTTGTGGGGGCAAGAGAGGCTACGGGCGGGGCCACGCCCCAGGGCCGGTTCCATCGTCGAAGCGACCCATGGATGTGACTTCCAAGGACGTTGCCTTCCGACGGTACCCGCATTGTGTCGGAATCGACTCGTTGGAACGGTGAATCTCGTCGGGGAAATCGAAAAGGCTCCGTGTAAACCCGAGTCTCCGTCAAGGCAATCCTTCGTCATGCTTGTGTGGACAGTGGATAGTAGTGGCAGTGAGGTTTAGACTGTGGTGGACTGTGGAGTCGCCGGGCATACGACACAATGGTGGTAACGAAAGTGACACTATGTATGTGGCCGTAGACGATGCATGACACGGTACCTTCCAATCCGGGAACCATTCCCAATCCATGGAGGAAGGCAGTCGAATGGGGGATGACCAATTCTCGCCGGTAGTGTCCAATCCCACGCCGGAGTATTATCCTCTGCGACCGTATGCGGGTGCGAGACCCGGGGTTGGTCGATCGATCGATCGATCGATCCTCAACCCAAGGACTCCCACGGCAAAGTCGATTGATTGGACTATATTCCGAGTCACCCACGGGTCCCGACTCCCGTCAATGTCACGAATCCCACGAGTGGCGGTTTCTCAATGACCCGGAACCGAACCCGAGCCCTACGGTACTGTTCCGCACCGGACAACGCATTCGGGGGTAGGGGTGGGGGTGGATGCACGGAACGACGTGACTGTTGATCAAACTCCTGGTAAGGACAACGTCTCACCAGAAGTTCAATCGCCTACTGCTAAACTCCAAGTCGCTTCCGTCCCACACACAACGAATCACAGCCCCACAGTCCCTACGAATATCCAAGAGTACAATGTAGACTCATAATCTTCGTAGTTCATCGTTTTCCTGACTTCGATCTTCATCGTCGTTTTGTGTTCTTCAATAGAACTACGAAGCAACCCCCCCGTCTCTCTGATCCCAGCCCTGCCCTACCGCTCCCCTGCCCTGCCCTCTGCCATCATGTCCCCGACCGCCGACTTCACCCTTTCCGACTTTCCTCACAAAGTCCTCGATCCCATCGCCACCGACACCACTGCTCCCTCGTACGCGTCGCTTCTCCTGGCCCAACGCCAACTCAGTGCCAACGCGTCCGCCATTCCCAGCCTTAATGGCGGCGGGGCCCATGGTCACATGGCCCTCACGCTCACTGACGAAGCTTACGCGGAACTTTCCGACATCCCGTTCGTCATCCCCGTTGCTCCCCCTGCCGACCCTGAACCCGGCACCACGCAACCTCAAATCACCGAAAACAACCGCCTCCACAAACGCGCTGTAGCCACCCACAGCCTCTACGTGGCGGTCAACAACGCTCTCCGTCGCCAGATCCTCGACGCTGTTCCTCGCGTGTACGTTCGCGACCTGGAGCACCCCCAGTTTGCCTACAGCCATGTTTCCTGTCGCGACCTTCTCGACCATCTCTGGCGCAACTTCGGTACCATCACCGCTTCCGACTTAAAAAGCAACATCCAATCTATGTACACCCCTTGGAACCCGGTTGACCCCATCGAAACCATTTTTCATCGCTTAAATGATGCCATCGCGTACTCGATAGCCGGCCGTGACCCCATCACCGAGGCCGCCGCCGTTCGCGCCGGCTACGACGTGCTCGAGCACTCGGGCCTGTTTCCACGTGCCTGTGAAACCTGGCGCACCGCCTCGCCCGATACCCACACGCTTGCCAATCTGCGCGCCCTTTTCAAAGTCGCCGATACCGACCGAAAGCGCACCGTCACCACCGGCACCCTCGGTTACGCCAACGTCCTTACCACCGCGCCATCGGTTCTCCCTTCGCCCTTGCCCGACGCGCTCAGCCTTCCTTTCTCAGCCCTCTCGGTGTCCAATTCCTCTGCCACCCTCTCTGAGAAAACTTATTGCTGGACCCATGGGTCCAGCAACAACCGTCGGCACACTAGTGCCACGTGCAAAAACAAGGCCCCCGGACACCGCGACGACGCCACGGCCACCAACACCCTTGGCGGATCCACCAAGGTTTGGACTGCCCCCAAACCTCCCGAATAGGAAAGAGGGACGGCTACGCCGACGATTAACACTAGTAATACCGATTATTTAAATCATATTACTAGTCTTAACTCGTCTGTAGTCCCCTCCCCGCCTAGCATACACACCTCAGCCATCGCCGACACCGGCTGCACAGGACACTACATCACCGTGTCCTGTCCCCACTCCCACCCACAACCTGCCTCTCATCCCCTTGCCGTCCGCGTTCCCAACGGCGCTATTCTCCGCTCGAGCCACACAGCCACTCTCGCTCTCCCTGGATTTTCCCCCACCGCTTGCCAGGCGCACATCTTTCCCGACCTAGCTTCCCATCCCCTCCTCTCCATCGGCCAACTCTGCGACGACGGCTGTACGGCCACTTTCTCGGCCACTCGCCTTGACATTCATCGCGACGCTACCCTGCTGCTCTCTGGCGCCCGCTCCCCCCACACCGGCCTCTGGCACCTCGATCTTACCCCTCCCCAGCCCCCTGCCACAGCCCACGCTCTGGTTCCCAACACCCCACTTGCCGACCGCATCGCTTTTGTTCACGCCTCGCTCTTCTCCCCAGCTCTCTCTACCTGGTGCCAGGCCCTCGACTCCGGCCACCTTGCGACTTTTCCAGACGTTTCCTCCCGCCAAGTCCGCAAGTACCCACCTAGCTCCCCCGCGATGATCAAGGGTCACCTCGACCAACAACGCGCGAACCTGCGCTCCACCAAGCTCTCCCCTGTCTGTTTCCCTCTCTCGACGGAACCCCCTGCTGCCGCTGCGCCCGACCTCGACCCTCCTGACGCCCACCCCGTCGCCCGCACACACCATGTCTTTGTTGCCCACCAAAGGGTTACCGGTCAAATCTACACGGACCAGCCGGGTCGTTTCCTCACTCCTTCCAGTGCAGGCCACAACGACATGCTTGTTCTTTATGATTACGACAGCAATGCTATCCACGTCGAACTCATGAAGAACAAGTCCGGCCCCGAGATTCTGGCTGCCTACCAACGTGCTCACGCTCTTTTCACCCAGCGCGGCCTACGTCCCCAACTTCAGCGCCTCGATAACGAAGCCTCTACCGCCCTCCAAGCCTTCATGACCTTAGAGCATGTCGACTTTCAGCTAGCACCCCCCCATCTGCACCGTCGTAATGCCGCCGAACGGGCCATACGCACCTTCAAGAATCACTTTATTGCTGGCCTCTGCACCACGAACCCGGATTTTCCCCTTCATCTTTGGGACCGCCTCCTCCCACAAGCCCTTATCACCCTAAACCTTCTTCGGCGCTCCCGCATCAATCCCAAGTTGTCCGCCCACGCACAACTTCACGGGGCCTTCGACTACAACCGCACCCCGCTTGCTCCTCCTGGCACGCGCGTCTTAGTTCATGTCAAGCCCGCTGTTCGCGAAACCTGGGCCCCCCATGCTGTTGAAGGTTGGTATCTCGGCCCCGCTCTCAACCATTATCGCTGCCATCGCGTCTGGATCACGGAAACACGTGCCGAACGTGTTGCGGACACCCTTTCCTGGTTCCCGACCCGCATTCCCATGCCCGCCGCTTCGTCCACCGACCGCGCCCTGGCCGCCGCCCGTGACCTAGTACATGCCCTCCAGAATCCTTCCCCTGCGTCTCCGTTCGCCCCCCTCGATGCCAACCAGCACCAGGCCCTTACCGACCTCGCCAATCTCTTTGCCACCGTGGCCGCCCCAGTCGACGACGTCCCCGCACCCGCTCCAGTGCCTCCGGTCCGTCCCCCTGCCCCAGCAACTCCCCTTGCTCAGGTCCGTTTTGCCGTTCCTCTTGTCACGGCCGAACATGCCCCGGCACTTCCGAGGGTGCCCATTCCGGCCCCAGCACTTCCGAGGGTGCCCACCCCGGCCACCTATCACTCTCGCACCGGCAACCCCGGCCGTCGCCGCCGCACAGCACGCAAACAACCGGCAACCCCAACCCTAGTTCCGGCACATCCCCACAACACCCGCACCCGACCCTTTCTTGTCCCGGCCTCCGCCAACGCCGTTGTCGACCCCGCAACCGGCGCCTCATTGGAATATCGGCACCTGCGCTCCGGCCCCGACGCTCCCGACTGGATTCGCGCCGCCGCCAACGAAATTGGCCGTCTCACGCAAGGTAACCCGCCCCACAGTACAACCGGCAGCCAGACTATGCACTTCATCGCGCATACTGCCATTCCTCCCGGTCGCAAGGCAACCTACTTGCGCATTGTCGCCAGTATACGCCCCCAAAAGGCCGAACCCAAGCGCATCAGGTTCACCGTTGGTGGCAACTTAGTTCAATACCCCGGCAAGGTTAGCACCCCCACTGCTGACATCACCACAGCCAAGATCCTCTTCAATAGCGTCCTCTCCACGCCCGCCGCCAAGTTTATGTGTATTGACATCAAGGACTTCTATCTTGGCACCCCCATGGCTCGGTACGAATACATGCGCATCCCGGTTCCCGATATCCCTCCCACCATCATGGCTCATTACCAGTTAGCTCCACTCATTCACAACAACTCTGTTACCGTCGAAATCCGCAAAGGTATGTACGGCCTTCCCCAAGCCGGTATTCTCGCCCACGACCGGCTTGTTGAACACCTTGCTGCGCACGGCTACGTTAAGACGAAGCATACCGCTGGCCTATTTCGACACGTCACGCGCCCTATTCAGTTTACCCTAGTTGTGGACGACTTTGGAGTGAAATACACTGGCACTGAACACGCTCAGCACCTTATCGACACTCTCCAAGCACTTTACACCATCACCATAGACTGGGACGGCACTCGTTATCTCGGACTTACACTTGCTTGGGATTATGAGCGTCGAACCCTCGACATGTCCATGCCCGACTACATCGACCAAGCCCTAACCCGCTTTCAACGATCGCCCCCTGTTACGCCTCAACATGCGCCTCACCCTTGGACACCTCCAACTTATGGCGTTGCAACCCAACTCACACCAGTCCCTGATACCACTGAGCCTCTCGATGCATCCGACAAGACCCACCTGCAAGAAATCATCGGAACCCTACTTTATTACGCTAGGGCTGTCGACTCGACCATTCTCGTGGCTCTCGGCACTCTGGCCTCGGCACAGTCAACTGCAACCCAAGCGACCCTTCACGCCGCCGAACATTTACTTGACTACTGTGCCACTCACCCACATGCTACAGTACGTTTTCAGGCTAGCGACATGTGTTTACACATTCACAGTGACGCTTCCTACCTTTCTGAGTCGAAAGCCCGTTCTCGTGCTGCCGGTCATTTTTTCCTCAGCAGTCGACCCCACGATCCCAATGCTGCTCCCGCTCCGGCTGATCCGGCCCCTCCAAATAATGGCGCCATTCACACGCATAGCTCCATCATGTCCGTTGTCCTCTCGTCGGCCACCGAAGCAGAACTCGGTGCCCTCTTTTACAACGCCAAGGACGCCACCGCTTTCCGGGTCACTCTAGACGAGCTTGGTCACATTCAGCCACCTACCCCTATTCAAACCGATAACGCTTGTGCCTCCGGTATTGCCAACGAAACCATCAAGCAACGACGTTCTAAAGCCATTGACATGCGTTTCTACTGGGTTAAAGACCGCGTCGAGCAAAAACAGTTTATTATTTACTGGCGACCCGGCCTCACGAATTTAGCCGACTATTTCTCCAAGCATCATTCTCCCGCACATCATCGCAAAATGCGCTCACACTACCTTCTTGAAGAGTCATGACATAGCAACTTCTCATTTGCAGCGAGGGTGTGTTGATCAAACTCCTGGTAAGGACAACGTCTCACCAGAAGTTCAATCGCCTACTGCTAAACTCCAAGTCGCTTCCGTCCCACACACAACGAATCACAGCCCCACAGTCCCTACGAATATCCAAGAGTACAATGTAGACTCATAATCTTCGTAGTTCATCGTTTTCCTGACTTCGATCTTCATCGTCGTTTTGTGTTCTTCAATAGCGACGGCTCCTCACACACAAACCAACGACTCTCTCTACTAGTAGGCGAGAGTACAAAATGGGGGTCTCTCCCCCCCCATGGAACAACCGTGAATACAAACACAGACCCAACCGGAATAGATACTATGCACGCCGCGGCTACCACGGAGATGCCAACGTCGGAGTCCTTGGTTCCTTCTTCACCACCATTGTTACCCGAGTCGCGGGGTCCCCACGTCTACGCTGTTCTCTACACCAAACACAAGAGTCAAAAACAAAAAGTGTGGCACGACGGGAAACTCGTCGTGCCAATGCCGACCCACGTCTCGTCGTCGTCGTCAATCCATCGTGGAATCTTGTACCCCGCCGTACCAACGCCCGGTACCGGAGACGGTGTTCTCGACGAAATCGAATGGAGCCACCACCACTGTCACTCGTCAGTAGTAATGGGGACACGACTCGAAACGGAACAATACTTGGTGGAAGTTCAAGGACCCTGGGTACCGTCTCACACGAACCCCGACAACAACAATGACCACCACGACAAGAACAACGGGTACCCGTCACGAACGACGGTTCCCTCGAAAGGCATGCAAAAACTCTTGCGGCACAAATTTCGCAAGCCTCCCACGAAACTACCCGACGTACCACCAGCCACCTCGTTTCTACACCGTCGCAAACGGCCGTTGCAACCGGGCGAACTGACAAAGAGTCAGCGTTATTCGGGCCTGTCGCACGTCACGGAACCCACCGGGACGCACTCGCAACCACCGTCGGCACCACCCGGACCGCAACAACCACCACCACCGTCGGGGAGGTTCCCTCCGTCATGGTCGACAATGATGGATGCTACCGTTCACCCACCAGCAACAAAGTCTCTGCCAACACACCGTGTGCCGTCCGATTTCCATACTCGTCCCAACGGATTTGATCCGGCTAGCTTTTACGGGGAAGATGAGGAAGACGACGACGACAAAAATGACAACCAAAATGGAGTAGCGACGGCCTGGAATTCCCTTTATCTAGCAGAGACAATGCAAACCTCGGCTTCGACCTTATCCTCGCTCGGAACTACTCCGGAACCTTTTCCTACAAACCCCGACAAGGAATCATTCAACACGACTCCCGTTGCTGCTGCTGCTGCTGCTACTACTACTTCCCAAAAAATAGTCCGGCCAGCAACAGCTCGCGTGAAGGACACTGGTGACAACGGTTCGGGAATAACCGACGCGACAGCCAGTGCTGTTCCAACAAAAAGTAATTTCGGCAGCACCGAGTCTACGGTAGTTCCATCGAAACCAACGCGCGAAACTTTGTCGAACGCGGAACTCTTGAGCTTATTTGGAGCCGCCCCGGTAAGGACCGCCGCCACGTTGTTGCCGGGACGGCCGCAACCATCCGACATTCCCCCAGACGACCATCACTCGTTTACACTCCCACTCAATGCGGATAGTGAAGACTCGTCCGAGGACGAATAAGTTAGCGTTACCGAGACGTTCGTCTTTCTACCAAGACTTTGCGCTTGTCCCTCCCTTTCGGAGTCTCTCGTACATTCACAGTGACAGTTAGTCGATACTTGTCGGAAAGTAACCCACACTCATAATAGGTAGTCTATCGACCAGTTTCCGGATTGTCGACCGTTTCTGCAGTTCTTTACGTTGAAAATGTCGTCTGTTTGTCCGTCATCGTGTCTCAAATTTACGTTACAGCCCTCACAGTTCCTGTTATAATGCAAATCCAGCCAAGCGCCTTACAGTTACTAAATTTACAATTAACGGTAAAAGAGTTTGAAAAATGGGCGTGGAAAGGAGAGACGACCGCTGAAGAAGATCTGGAACACAATCTTCTATGATAAGCAACTACCGTAGCTGCTTCGGAAGCAATATGACCATGAGGAATCGAAAGAAGAAAAATAGCTCGTCCAAGGACAAAAAGAAGGACTCGACGGCAAGAAATGTTGGAGTAGGAGGAACGAAACTAGCCCAAAACGCCGATCCGGAAACGCTCTGGCAGACGTTTTATCGGCACCCCGTGGTACGAATTACCGTCGGCGTGGTGGTTCCCTACGCTATTTACATTGCGTATCTCTACGTGCGACTCCAAAAGCCAGAGCTCCTTTCGCTTTGGAGTCTCCGGCCCGCTGTTGGCGTCCCTGATGCTCGCCAACTTTTAATTATGGGGAGTATGAGTTCCGGAACGACACAAGTCGCTGCCGAATTGTCCCGCCTTTTGGATTTGGAAGTCGGACACGAACAGGCCGACACGGCTTGGAACTTTGTACGGGACGGTACTGTTTCGCACTTTCACATTACGCGTTATCTACCTCTGGAGAATACGACGGCGTCGTTACTTACACGTGTCAATTTGGCTGTTCAGTTATGCGGAGATACGAATACAAGCGCCGCGCACTACAAGTCCCTCGAAAACATGGGATTCCACCCGTTCATGTACCAAGCTTCTACATGCTCTTATCGTCAACGTGGCATGGGCGACAACTGTTGGCGTAAGGAGTGCTATGCGGCTGTTTTGCGAGAATACGGATGTGCGGTGCGGG